>NC_044924.1:11492205-11542205 GCF_003576645.1 Ipomoea triloba | reverse complement strand
ATTGGACAATTATTATTTGCTCTAATTCAATAAAGGAACCATCAGAAAACATAATCGATCCAACCAATTTCATCAATTGCGTTATATAATATTCGATGTTATAATTTATATAATTGTATATCGATCTAAATATTCTTAAATTATTATAACAAATTCATTCCGTGCAACGCACGGGCAAAAATACTAGTAATAATAATAATAATAATTGTTGTTGTAGTTGTTGTTGTTATTGTTATTCTATCTCTCTCCTCTCACATACACATATACATGTATATAAATAAATAAATAAATGTGTGTGTGTGTGTGTGTATATATATAACATTCAGTATATCATAAATCATAAATATAATAATAATAATAATAATAATAATAATAATTATTATTATTATTATTATTATTATTATTATTATTATTATTATTTTGTATAAGGGTATTTATGTCTTTAAAACTTATTCCATTTCTATTCCTTTAACCAACCAAACATTAGAATACAATTCATAAACTCTATTCCTTCAGCGAACCAAACAATATTATACAATTTATATTCTATTCCTCACCTATTCCATTCCATGTGGATTAGCATTCCTATTCCCTCCAAATTCATTCCGTGAACCAAACGTGCTGTAAAAGTGCAATTATTTTGTATAGGAAAAGAAGATCGAATAACCACCCAAAGACCATCACCACTACTTCACTGAAAATAGAGGAAACATATTGAACGGACGACCTTAAAACTTCTACTAAAATGAATAAATCACAAGGTGACTAACGAACCGAACAACCTTAGGGGTTGGCAGCGCTAATCTTCGAAACCAATTCGTTTCCAAATAGCCATTGATCGAACTAGGATGAAGAAGAAGATGATATATGATGTTGATGATGTATGTTTATTTAGGGAATATGCTATTTATATATAGTAGTTGTCAGAAGGGGTAAGTTATTAGGAATGCTTCTATCTACTCGTGCTAA
Source organism: Ipomoea triloba (assembly GCF_003576645.1). Taxonomy (NCBI): domain Eukaryota; kingdom Viridiplantae; phylum Streptophyta; class Magnoliopsida; order Solanales; family Convolvulaceae; genus Ipomoea; species Ipomoea triloba. Next base: position 11,541,236 of record NC_044924.1, on the reverse strand, counting down.
TTGTGAGTCTTTAACAATTAATTTTCAGTGAAAAAAGAATTAAATTACAAAGGGACTTTTAATTTCTTAATTATCAAGTTACTTTAAACAAGATTTTTCACTAACTCATGTCTTTAATTTATTTTTTTGTCTTCAAGTTTGACATGGAATAGTAATTCTTTCCATCGCCAGATATCACGCAAGATGTGTTATGTTCTCTAAACCTTCTCATCATCTACTAATTACTCATATCTCACATTTTTTTCACGAAGTCTATTATAAATGAATAATCTAGAAACTAAAAATATGACTATTTTCGTGTCAAACTCACGATTAAAAGTGTACGTAAATAACTTGAAATGATATATTCATCAACATGAAGTAATGATGATTTTGGTCACGGAAGTGCTCCAATAACTTTCTCATCTTCTACTAATATTGATGTCGTCACGCATTTCCTTTCTAATTTATATATTTAGAAACTACATTGAAAGTACTTATAAACACAAAATTAAACATTAAGATAATAAAAATAAAAATAAAAAAACAAGTAAGAAGAAAAATTTGGTTAGACCAATGAATGGTAATTAAGATAAGTAAAATATGACATATATATGAAGTGCAATTTTTTTAATAAAGGATTTTACTCTCTCCTTTACATTTTATGTCTGGCTCTATTAATGTACAACGTATCCTTAACTCATCAAGTTACTCGCACTCAATTTTTCGTGGTTAGTATTAATATATAAATTAAAATTTATATATTTAGAAACTACATTAAACTACTATTAATAAATACAAAAGCGAAATTAAAAATTATAACAAAACATTGCAAATATTAAATGAAAAAAATTATTGATTTTATTAATAAATAGTAAACATGATAGAAGATAAAATAGGCAGAGTAACTAAATTTGGCCAAGTATGCTTAATAAATCAAACATAAATAAAATATACGAGACATATTGAATGAAACGGAGAAGGCATTGTAGCCTAATAAAGTAAAACTCAAAATTATGGCTGAAAAAATCGCTAATAAGCAGTTCACGAGCGATCGATGGGAGCCTAGCTAGCGCCTAGGCAGCAATTAAACGGCGGCTAAACGCCCGTATATTTTTTTATTTTATTTTTTATTTTAAAAGTTTTAAATTTTTTTAATACTAATAATTATTAACTATTTAATATTTTAATAGTTAATATTAAAATATTAAATATTAACCTAAAAATATGAGTTTGAATAATTTAGAGTTATTTCGCTCAAAACGATATAGTTCTAAGTGAAGTAACCTTTTTTTGTTTAAAAAAAAAAAATAGCTAATCGATCATTCGATCGGCCGACTAGGTGGCTTAGTCGGTGCCTAGGAAGCCTAATCGGTGCCTAGGAGGTCTAGTCGGCGTCTAGGAGGCCTAGGCGGTCAGCACCTAAGCGGCCTATATCCTAGTTGGTCATCAGCTGCCTAGACCATCGATTATGGTGATATGTTAGACGGCCGGCTGGCACCGATTAAACAGCGCCTAAGTGGGATTTCTACAAACACTGGTCAAAATGTAACAACTAATATTACTGGATAAATGATAATGAAATCGAGGTTGATTGATGTCGTGACATGACATTTATCGAATGAAATGCCTCAACAATTGTTATTCTTTTATTATTACTCCGTATTATTTTACGGAGTACTAAAAGATTAAAAACATTTCAATGATAATTAAGATAAGTAAAATATGACATATATAGGAATTGCAATTATTTTAATAAAAGATTATACTCTCTCCGTTACATTTTATGTCTGGCTCTATTAATGTACAACGTATCCTTAACTCATCAAGTTACTCGCACTCAATTTTTCGTGGTTAGTATTAATATATAAAATTTATATATTTAGAGACTACATTAAAGTACTATTAATAAATACAAAAGCAAATTTAAAAATTATAACCAAACATTGCAAAAATTAAATGAAAAAAATTATTGACCTTATTAATAAATAGTAAACAAGATAGAAGATAAAATAGGCAGAGTAACTAAATTTGGCCAAGTATGCTTAATAAATCAAATATAAATAAAATATATGAGACATATTGAATGGAATGGAGAAGGCATTATTGTAGGCTAATAAAGTCAAAATCATGGTTGAAAAAAATCGAACGAGTGATTGGTGGGAGCCTAGCTAGCGCCTAGGCAGAAATTAATCAGCGTCTAAGCGCCTGTATATATTTTTTATTTTATTCTTTATTTTTAAAAATTTTTTTAAAACTTTTAAATTTTTCTAATACTAATAATTATAAACTATCTAATATTTTAATTGTTAATACTAAAATATTAAATATTAACCTAAAAACATAAGTTTGAATAAGGGAAAATAGCACTTTTTCCCCCTATGTTATATGCTTATAGCACTTTTCCCCCCTGTGTTATTAAAGTGGCAGTTTCCCCCCTCAGTTATTTTAAAAGTGGTAGTTTTCTCCCTTTTAATGTTAAATTGACATTTTTGCCCTTAAAATAACTATTTCATTTATTTTTATTCTCCAATCAATTGTTACTAATATGTATGGAAAATCACGGTTCGACACGAACCTAATCGAACACTGTAGCAATTGAACTTAAATAGTATAGACGGTTACGGTTACGATTCAGAACCGAAAAAATAAAATAAAATAATTGTTAAATTTAAACTATTTTTAAATAAGAAATAAAATTATAAAAATAAATACGTAGTAAATAAATACATAAGTTTTGATTGGCGGTTTAAAATCGAAATTGGAACCGAACCGTACCGATTTATCAAAATAAGTGTTTGATTATTTTCACTATATATGACTGTGGTTAAGTTCCGGTTCACGTTTCAACAATTATTTAATTTTAAATTTTTAGGTTCTGAATCGTAACCAGAACCGTCCATACTATTTCGATATGATTGTTACCGTGTTTGGTTAGGTTCGAACCGAATCATGATCATCCATACATATAAATAATAATTTGTTGGAAAAGAAAAATAAATGAAATAATTATTTTTAAGGCTAACAATGTCAATTTAACATTTCAGGGGGAAAAACTGCCACTTTAATAACACATGGGGAAAAGTGCTATATGCACATAACATAGGGGGAAAAAGTGTCATTTTCTCTTTGAATAATTTAGACTTATTTCGCTCAAAACGATGTACTTTTTAGTGAAATAATCCTTTTAAAAAAAAAAGAACAATAGCTAATCGGCCGACTAGGTGACTTAGTCGGTGCCTAGGATGCCTAGGCAGTCAGCACCTAAGCGGCCTATCTTAGTTGGCCAGCTACCTAGACCATTGATTATGGTGATACGTTAGGTCGTTGGCCGGCACCGATTAAACAGTGCTTAGATGGGATTTTTGCAAACACCGGTCAAAATATAACAACTAATATTACTAGATAAATGATAATGAAATCGAGGTTGATTGATGTCGTCACATTTATCAAATGAAATTCCTCAACAATTGTTATTCTTTTATTATTACTCCGTATTATTTTACGGAGTATTAAAAGATTAAAAACATTTCAATTAGTAGACTCACAAGGTTTTGATGAGCAACATTAAGTTGGACTTCGATCCTTTAACTCACTCCATTAGTTAAACATGATTGTGGACCAACAAATTTTGGTGTTCATCATTGGCTATGACTCAAATTTCGTTTTCTTTCGTTTCTTTTTCTTGTGCTTTTTTTTTTTTTTTTTGCCTTAAATTTTCTAATCTAATCAATTATCATGTTTGTACCAGATAAAATTTCACACCGTAAATTTTATTCTTATCGTTTGACAATAATAAAATATGTTTATTAGAATATAAAGAGTATGAAAATGAGTTACTAAGGTTTGATATTATGTTAAAACTTTTTGAATTATGAAATTTGAGAGTGATTCTCTAGTGACGATAAAAAAACAATAATTTAGACAAAATTAAGGATCATACTAACATAGTAATAAGTTTGGGATGAGATTCGAGTTAATTAAGATTGACACTATTATATTCTAGAAGTCATGTTTATTGAAAGATTAATATTGGATGGTGACATATCTTGATTGCACATCCTATATTGCGTGTTTTTTTAAAAAAAAAAAAAAAAAACTTTGTTCAATGCTCTACAGTCTTGCTTTACTTTTTATAGGTATTGTGGACATGACTCAACCAAGATTTGTATAGCTGTTTCATCTAAATTAAGTATCTCCTTGTATTGAAAAACAACAATTCATTTTAATTTTAGTCTTTAAATTATTTTATTTTTCATTTTTAGTTCTTGATTTCAAAATTGATAAAATTTGAAACATATTATTTTCCAAGTGAAAAAAACCTCACTACAAAATTAAAAAAAAAATGAAGTTTGCACACTAAATGCACGGTTACTTTTTGAAATGATTAAAGTGATACATACGGTTAAAAATAATTTTAAAAAAAATATTATAATAAGGAGACTAAAAGTGCAATTATTTTGTATAGCAAAAGAAGAATAACCACCCAAAGACCATCACCCCTACACTGAAATCAACCGTCGTTATATCGTGGACCACGGTCCACAATGTATTGTGGACCGTGGTTACTGATACTACAGGTCATCTAAAAAGATAGTGCCTTATTTGTTTTTATATTATCGAATGAAACTGTAATTATATCGAAATGTAACTATAGTTGTGTTGAAATGTAACTGCAGTGTATATGAACTGATACTGAATAACAGTTCCACATTTGTGTTTTTATATTATCGAATGAAACTGTAGTTATATCGAAATGTAACTGCAGTTGTGTTGAAATATAACTGCAGTTGTGTTGAAATGTAACTGCAGTGTATATGAACTGAAAGTGAATGGCGCGGAACGGAGGTGATTTCATCTGTCTGTTTTCATTAATCAAAACGACGTCGTTTTGATGCGTCCACGATATAATTTGCGATTGATCAAACTAGGATGAAGAAGAAGAAGATGATGATAGATGATGCTGATGATGTATGTTTATTTAGGGAATATGCTATTTATGTATAGTTGTCAGAAGAGATAAGTTATTACTAATGCTTCTATCTACTCGTGCTAATGATGAGTCTTAACAATCAATTTTCGGTGAAAATGAATTAAATTACAAAGGCACTTTTAATTTCGTAATTATCAAGTTACTTTAAACAAGATTTTTCACTTAATCTTGTCTTTAATATAATTTATTTTTTGTCTTCAAGTTTTGCATGGAATAGTAATGCTTTCCATCGCCAGATATCACGCAAGATGTGTTACGTTTTCTAAACCTTCTCATCATCTACTAATTACTCATATCTCACATTTTTTTCACAAAGTCTGTTACATTCAAATGAATAATCTGAAAACTAAAAATATGATTTTTGTGTGAAACTTACGATTAAAAGTGTACGTAAATAACTGGAAATGATCTATTCATCAACGTGAAGTAATGATGATTTTGGTCACGGAAGTGCTCCAATAACTTTCTCATCTTCTACTAATATTGATGTCACGCATTTATTTACTAATTTTGTTACAGATTACTCATTTAGAGATTACAAACATGATTTTAGTGTCAATGCCATAATTAAAATTAAGCAAAGAAGCAACTGAAGATGAACTGTTAGAAACAAAATAGTGATGATTTTGGTCATCAAAGAAGCTAGTGATCCAAGAACCTTCTCATTGTCTACAAATATTGATATCATGCATTTCCTTATTACTAGTTCTTGTTACATATCACTCATTTAAAAACTAAAAACTAATTTTAGGTACAATTTCGTCTAAATTTAGTATCCCTTGTATTGAAAAACAACAGTTGATTTTAATTTTAGTCTTTAAATTATTGTATTTTTCATTTTTAGTTCTTGATTTCAAAATTGAGAAAATTTGAAACATATTTGCCAAGTGAAAAAAAAATCTCTTCTCTAGAAAATTTAAAAAAATGAAAAGGAAAATGAAGTTTGCACAGCACACTACACGCACGGTTAGTTCCAAGAACCTTCTCATTGTCTACAAATTAAATATTGATATCATGCGTTTCCTTATTACTAGTTCAATCTGTTACAGATCACTCAGACATTTACTTTTAATTATAGGATTGACAATAAAATCATGCTTTTAGTTTACAGATGAGTCATAGATGATTCACACAACACATCTTGCATGATAACGTTGAATGTTATTCCCGTGCCAAATTTGAAGAAAAATAAAGGCATATAAACAAGTGAAGAATCATATTGAATATAACGTTATAAATATGAAAATAAAAAAGTGACTCCCTAATTTAATTCTTTTCTACTCGGATAGAGAAGAAGAAGAAGGTAGAAGCATTCTTAGATTGGTATCCCTTCACTGCACACAACTATATATACATGGTGGGTTTTTACAATGGCTTCTGAGATTGTAAAAACACAATCTATCATCTTCTTCTTCATCCTACTTCAATGGCTTCTGAGATTAGCTTCAAGCCGAATTCCTCTGACCTTCAATTCGAGTTCGATGAATCCAAGGATTGTTGGGTCCGCAGTAGAACAGCCACCAACAACGAGGTTGCAATGTCCGAGACAAGGTGGTCGGCCCTAAAACCAAATCTGTGCCATGTGAAAACGGCGGTGATGAACGGTGAAAGTAGCGTGGTTAAGCAGGTGGCGGCGACGACGGTGGCTTTGAAGTCGCTGCCAATGAACATACCAGATTGGAGGAGGATTCTGGGCGTGGCGTACCAGCAGGTTGAGCGAGCCCGACAAGACAGTGACTGTAATGCGGCATGGTCGGTGAGGAGGACGAGGACGAGTACTTTGGATTGCCGCCGCATGTGTACTTGGCGAGGACCAGAGGGGCGTCCCTGTCGGGAAGGAGTGTGAAGGGAAGAGATTTAATTTGTGGAGACTCAGAAATGCTATTTGGAAACGAATTGGTTTTTAAGATTAATGTAAGTTAGCCATGAGTAATGTGGAATGTGTTGCAACAGTATAATTCTATATAGAGTGGGACTAGACAACTAGTTCTCATCACCAGTAAAAAAAAGTTTGCTATACATAGTTATGTCTATATACGACATTTAAATAAATTCAAGATCTATACATCTATCTCTATCATAGATCCATATAGCTAGGCTAGTAATGTATTTTCCATATTTTATTTGCAACTCATTATCATGACTCGATACATGATGGTCAAGAAAATCATATTCAATCGTTATTCTCCTTATTTGCCAAAACAAGCAAACATCTAAATCTTTGTTATATACTATGCAAAAATTTAAAGGTATTAACCAAACAATATTGCAATTTATAGTGTTAAAAGGTTGAAATATAAAATTTGAGTTATTTATGAAAATAAAAAATAAAAAAAATCACCGCATTACTTCAAATTCATTATACCTTTTCAGATGGACGGTTTTGATTTGATCATAGTTCTCTTCTATGAAGTGGTTTTGACAGAAGTGTGAAAGTAATGGAGTTTGCAAATTCAATTATATGCAATAATGATATTTCTAGTCTAATTCCTAGTTATTAGATAGAGTTTACTCAAATTCTCTTCACTTCAAATTTCAGCTCTCAATATAATTTTAAGTATTTCTTTAAAAAATATATATATAATTTTATGTATAATAATATTACATTTTAATTTAAGAAAAAAAAGTATAGATTGATATGGTTTCAGTGAAGTTAGTCAAAGAAGAAACTTCTTAATTCTTTACTAAAAAGTCATAGGTTCAATAATTCTCATTGAAAGCGAATGTAAATTACTTATTTCACACTAACAAATTAGAAATAATGTTATGTTAGAACATAGTTATATCTTTCATTTGCCAGAAATATGCAAGAAAAAAAAATTATATTCATTATAATTTGAAGAATTTTTTGTTGGTGGTCGGAAAAGTGGTCGGAAATCTGAAGATTTCCAGCAGTGGGAGGAAATCACATTTTTTGTTATAATGTACGTTTTTACAATCTAATCATTATATTCTACTTTGAATGAACATCTTTCATCCTCAATTTTTTCATGAGGGGACGATTTTGGTTATTGGATTAGCAAGGGATGATTAACTCGATCTATCATGCATACATGCATCTACATTTACCAAACCAACCTATATTTTGTATAAATGATTACTTATCTATTTTGAAAGCCGATATAAATAAATAAATAAATAAATGTTTTTTTTCACATTCTTGCATATTAGTTAACTCTTTTTAATTTATATCTATACCTTATTTTCGATATACATGCATATATAAAGTTATATATGATACTTATTCACTATTTTTGAAACTATTATAAAGAAAAGTTTATAAAGATTATACCAACACTATGTTATAAAGGGATCTAAGAAAACTATATATTTTTGGAGGACTTGACTGGACGGCCGATGGCGGATCCAGCATGGGGGCAGTGGGGGCAGCTGCCCCCACTAACCCCACCCCCACCCCATATATAGTCCTTGTATGTATATATGTATATATAGTACAGATTTTAGATGAGTAAATACCAGTGGAGGTCCTCCGACTTTGATGGCACCGCCACTTTTAGTCCTCAACTTTTAAATTAACTACTTTTAGTCCTCCAACTTTGATAGATGGCACTGCCACTTTTAGTCCTCAACTTTTAAATCAACCACTTTTAGTCCTCTTACTTTTTGTTTCTAGCCACCTATGGTCCTTCATTTAGAATTAGACATCTAATGTCATTTTTCAAGGGCAATTCAGTCATTTGGTCCAAAATTTAGTGTTCACAAATGAGAGTCACTAGTATAGAATTGACAATATAAAGATGGTTTTACAACTACACCTTCTCAATATAGGTGTAGTGGAAAGTAAGGAAAAAAATATAATGGCAATATTGTAAATAAACACATAAGAATCCACTACACCTATAAATAATAGGTGTAGTGGATTAAAAGTATTATTTTAATATTTATCTTTCCGCAGCACCCACAACCAGCAGGTGCCGCGGATAATAACCAAATTAAGCCTTGCGATTTCCCCCAAACCCTACGCATTTAATTTATCCCCAAATTTCATTTCCCCAATCTATCAGCACCGTGTGAAGGCCGACGACGACCGTGAAGGCACCAAGGCCCAACGACCGCCGACCGCCACCTGCGAACGCCACATCTCTTTCGCGAATCAGGGGCTGACTGCGCGACCGACGACAACTGCGCGACCGCCACCATCTCCGTTTGCCATCTCCGTTCGCCAGGCCCGTCCCTGGGCAAATGCGAACTGGGCCCTTGCCCAGGGCCCACACTTGAAAGGGGCCCACCCTAGTCCAGCACCTTTTATATATATACTATAGAGTTTAGGTATAAGTATTTAATGTACATTCAAGTAATATAAATTTGATTTAGTTTAGTTGGTGGGACTTAGCATTATCCATGCTAATAAGGTCATGGGGTCAAATTCTCATGGGTGCATATATTTATTTTTATACTTTAAATTTTCTTCGCTCATGGGTACGGTGCATTTATTTATTTTTATACTTTAAATTTTCTTGGCTCATGGGTGCATATATTTATTTTTATACTTTAAATTTTCTTCGCTCATGGGTACGGTGCGTTTATTTATTTTTATACTTTAAATTTTCTTGGCTCATGGGTGCATATATTTATTTTTATACTTTAAATTTTCTTGGCTCATGGGTGCATATATTTATTTTTATACTTTAAATTTTCCCTCCCAAGACGAATTTAGGGAAATTATATAGTATTAAAATTAAAATTATAACTTATGAAATTTAATTTTCCCTCCCTAAAATTAAAATTATAACTTATGAAATTTAATTTTCCCTCCCTACTCTTTAGAAGATGAATTTAGAAATATTATATAGTATTCAAATTATAACATATTGAATTTATTTCTATTTCTGATTATATTTTTTGTGTTGTGTAAATATGTGACTTTTTTTACATTTCTATAATTATAATGAGATTTATAGTATAGATTGATTTGTGATTCATATCAAATTTTGAATCTATTTCTATTCGAGTAATTTACTAATATTTAGAACATGTGTTATTTTGTGGACTTTATAATGATTTATGTATATGTAATATATTTTGTGATTTAGTTATGAAATAATTTTAAAAGACATTTATTCTTTTTTTTTTATTATAAATTATTTAGTCAATAATGTAGTTTAGAAGTTCTATTATGTGTCATTGTATTCATATATAAAAAAAAAAGTTGAAATTTATCTAATTAAAAGAAAAGTATTTATAAATATGATATCAATAGAGAATATGCGTGATTTATAATGTGTTTTATATTCGAACTATTTTATCCAATTAATCATATTTTATATTTTGTTATGAATATCATTTATCACGTTTTAAAGTGATTTGATTTATTACTCCGGATAATTAAGATTTCATGCTCTACTCTGATTTGTAAGTTGTGTTTTATAATTTTTATTAATAATTACTTTATTATTTATATAATAACATTGCGATTGTCTATAAGCTTATTTGGTTTTAAATTGTTTATTCATTTTTATTAACTATAATTCTTTATTTATGAAGACACATATGCAATTATTGAATATTTGTATTTTTTTAAGCTAACAAAGAAAAATTCATTCATAACTAATGAAAGCATCTAGAGTTGTTTTCATTATTATTATTATTGTGTATGCAAAATTGTTAAAAACTTGTAAATCTTATTTCATGTTATTTGTCATTAGTTTTTTTTCCTGTAATTATACACACACACACACACACACACATATATATATATATATATATATATATATATATATATTTCATGTATGGCCCATTTTGTATGCTATGCCCCGGGCCTATAAAATGATAGGAACGGGGCTGCCGTTCGCGACCACCAGGAGTGCTGACTGCGACCGCCGACCGCCACCATCTCCGTTCGCAACCACCAGGAGCGTCGTCCGCCACTCCACCGTCTCCGTTCGCTGCTCCACGGTAAGTTTGTTATTTATTTTTTATTTATTTGTTTATTTCGAATTATTTAGATAAATGTTTTATATTTCTCCTTTTTTTTTGTTGAATATTAATGTTATTGTGATATTGTGATATATTTGATGTTTGAAGAAATTAATTTTTAGTTTTTGTTGATTTATTTTGAATATAAATGTGATTAGGTGAGCTAGATTGATTTGGATGAATTATATTGAATTATGTTGTTTGATAAATTATATTGAATTTGGTGTGTCAGATATATACTGAAGACCCTCAAATGCCATACTAAGTTCTAGCCCTTGTGAATAGTGATTTCTCAAAGTGTTAAATCGTGGATTTAAACCATGATGCATTCTAGGTTGAGGTAATGCAGAATCCTCCATGATCTAAATAACCTCCTCAACTTTCCTTGGCCACTGGTTTTCTACATATCACATCAAACCAGAGATATAGCTTCATTAAGTCTCACAATAAGAAATCATTAATTAGTGTCAAGTTATTCATGCACTGATTTAATAGGTTCGACAACAAGCTATTAGTATCAAGATTTAATAGGTTCGACAACAAGTTCGACAAAATAATAAAAAAAACCATCCGCGTCACCCTTTACGGGTGACGCGGAAAATACATACTAATCAGAGTCACCTTAATCCGCTACACCGCTACAGGTGTAGCGGATACTCATTTACAGGTGTAGCAAAATTGCTTATTTGTACTAGTGAGTGGAGAATATGGTTTCTTCAATTATTCTGATGAGGAAACATAATACTTAATACATCAAATATGAAATGACTGAATTGCCCTTGAGAAAATGACATTAGATGTCCAATTGTAAAGGAAGGACCATAGGTGGCTAGAAACAGAAAGTAAGAGGACTAAAAGTGTTTGATTTAAAAGTTGAGGACTAAAAGTGGAGGTGCCATCAAAGTAGGAGGACTAAAAGTGGTTGATTTAAAAGTTGAGGACTAAAGTGGCGGTGCCATCAAAGTCGATGGACCTCCACTAGTATTTACTCGATTTTAGATCTAAGTAAATGAAAACAAATACTACATAACTGTACATAATAGGTCAATTGGACGAGTTTATATAGACTTTGTTCTGCTACGAAATGTTAAGGGTTCGAATCCCATTCATAACACTTGCTGTTTCAACAGCATCTTGAAGGCTTTTTTGCTTTTTAATGCGCTTTATATATATACTAGCCAAGATACGCGCGTTTCGCGTAATGCAAGGCCCAACGTAAACTCATTTATGTAAGTTTAACATTAAATGTTTATTTGAACTTATTCATGAAAAAAAAAAGATTGTAATATTGACATCATGACCATAATAGAGTAATAGATTGGGATGAGTAAGTGTAAAATAATATTAATATGTTTCAATTTTATTTTTAATTACTTGCAACATTTACAGACGATATTGTCACATATAATTAGCTTTGCATAAAAGCATGTTCGTTCAAGTATATTGCGTTTGTACAAAAGGAAACTCTGTTTATCATTCCATTTCATCTGGCAGAGTCAATTGGCAGTATGCAAAGGGGAAAACCCAATATATTTTAAAAAACAAAATAAAACACAAATAAAATGACAAATGATGAAACAATTACTACCCAAAAGTATATATTTATTTAAATTTTTTATTTTTACAAAAGAAAATTAAGAACGGGAAAAGCTTTAATTATCAATGAAATCGAGAATACAATAATGATCTTGTGAAACTTAAGGTGGTTCATCTATCACTTCTGATTTGACGCCATGAAGTTTCCATGAATTGTCATATTTAGCAGCGTGTGCAATATCCATCAAATGTTGATATCTTCTTTTCTTTCTTGAAGATTCCCTAATTACTTGAGTCTCTGCACGTAACTCAATGTTTGGGTCCTTTAACATTCGTTCCTTTTCCTTTTGAAGCTCAATAACTTTCTCTTTGTTGACAGCATATGTTTTGTCTTTGCTGAGATATTGTAAGTTCTCAAGAAGGTTGTCCATGCTTTGCAATTTCCGGTATGGCCATCGTTTAATTCCCAATTTTGTACACATTCTCTTCAACTTATCTTCACTTACATTGAGCTCCCTTGCTGCTTGGGCTGCGGGTAAGTGGAAGAATTTTGAAATAGTATTTAAACCCCAGTGTTTAGAGGTTCTCTTGTCAAATACAATGATTTCAGTTGAGTTGGATAATTCAGCTACAACTGGAGGCGCCTCAAGTGGAACATCGTTCTGGCCACATAGCATGTCATTCACAAGACCCCAGTCGAAATCTAATTGTTCGGCGGAGCAACAACTTTGTTGAATTTGGTGTAAAGTTTTACCTGTTGGAGATGAAGTTGGATTATTGAAGTGATAATCCAAGGGGTGGTTTTCAGCATGATTAAAAAAAGGACGGTAATCTTGTTCAGGAGAAGAAATAGGAATTTCTTTATCATCCTCATCCTCTAACTTCAAGAGTTTTATTCGAGGCCATCGGGAAATTCCTAATATCCTGCACCTATTCTTTAATGTTGTGACACCAACCTTTAATTGTACCGCTGCTTCACTAATCGGAAGATGGAAATAACTTGAGATCATTTCCTTAGTGATCGTTCTTGAATCACACAAGGTTTTCTTCACCGGAGTGTTTTTTTTTTCCTCGACTGCAACCTCTTCCAAAGGTTTAGGTAAAACAGGTGGAACAACTTGGGCGACCGGCTCAGCGTCAATAACTTGTTCACCTTCAACAGATGGTTCTAGTAGTGTGTACAACTCATTCTCAATCTGCAAAAGAGAAGGTAGATTTAGTTCATTCCAAAAGGAAGTATCTTCAAAGTCAGAACAAGAAAGCGAATGAGAATGAGATGAGGATGAAACATAATTTGCCATTTGATTGGAAATGTTAAAGTATAAAGAAATAAAACAATTAAGGTGAAAGGGAAGGTTAATTGACGGCTGTAAGGAAATGATCAAACATAATTTTCTTATAAGAAAAACCAAGTGCTGCTTTCAAAGGAGCAAAGGACATGTCGGACTGACAAATTAATGGAAACAAAGTTTAATCACACACATTTCAGAATAAATTTTAAAAAAAACGTCAAAAGGTAAACAGGGAATTGTTTTTTTTGGTTTATTTGATCCTGTCTGGTTTTAGAGACCGCGTTTTAAAAGTTCTTTGGCATCCCAATTTGTGTTTTTTGGGGTATATTTAGGACTTTAGTTTTACCTTTTAAACACAGTATGAAAAGACGGTATACTGTTTTTTTTTTGACAATTGATTTTGTAAGTACGTGGATATCTGCTAAACTCCAAAACAATATGCTGATTTCGGAGGACTAAAGGACATGTAAAAAAAAGTTTTAATTTAAAAAAGTTTAATGTAATAACGGCCAAATAGGCCACTGAAAGAGGAAGATTTGCGGCAGTTCCTTTTTTTTTTTCTTAAATTTAATTTTAATTAATTATTTTATTTAAAATTATTTTAAAATATTATTTTTAAAGGTGATAACAGGAAGATCAAGTAAAACAAGATACTTTGGGTTAATTTGCATACATTTGTGTAGTTCAGGGACCCAAGTGCATTGTTTTTGACTTCAATAGCCTAATTGCAATTTCGTTTGAAGTTCGGTGACCTATTTGACCCTAATTCCAAGTTTAATTACACGTATTTCAAAACAAATAAAAAAAACAATACAAAAAAAATGTCAAAAGGTTAACCTGACTTTTTTTTTTGTTTGCTTTATTTTTTCTAGTCTAGATTCTGTTTACGTTTTTGGTGTAAATTTAGGCCTATAGTTTTATATTCTAAATGCAGCATGAAAAGATGTTATATTGTTTTGGTTTTCCACTTCTTTTTTTTTTGTTAGTACGTGGTTATCCTCTGAAATCCGAGACAACCTCAGTGTACAAGGTTAATATTAGCTGCATTGTTTGCATCTTTAAGAACTGTCAAATTTTTTCATCATATTACAGGGATTGTTGCCTTGCTCTCCCCAACATTATCTATTTTTTTCATCTTTCTTCATTGATTTTATTTCTCATTCTTATAATATTTCATGTCAAATGGCGAATCATGCTTCGTCCTCTTCTCATTCTCAATTCATTTATTGTAATGATTTTGATGATGCGTCATTATTAGGCGAGCTAAATCTAGCTCCCCTTTATGATTTCGAGAATGATCTGTTAGGACTGATTGAACCACCAATTGGAAATAAACCACTTTATGAAGTAGGAATTGCAAATGAAATTGATCCGTTTGTTGACGTTGAACCCACCACTACACATGAGCGTGTTGATGATGGTGAATCTGCAGATGTGATGCCTGAAAAGAATGATAAGAAAAGATGGGTCAAGAGGACGTTTTTTGATTCAAGTACGGTAACTAAGGAAATGATTTCAAGCTTTTTCCATTTACCGATAAATGAAGCAGCCGTTCAATTGAAGATGGGACTTACAGTTTTAAAGGTTCGTTGCAGGGAATTAGGAATCTCCAAATGGCCTCAAAAGAAACTCTTGAGGCTGGATGATGACGAGGTAATTCCAACTCCCGCTTCTAGCCAGGTCATCTATTCAACTTTAGAAAATACCGAGGATTATATATGGGATTACCAATACCATGACTTTACTTTACCTCTCTGGGATTTTGAGGGTGATGCACAAGTTGTTCAAGAGACATCTAATCCGGGTATAATTGCTGCAGATGAAAAGCCTACCCCCAAAGATCCATGGAGTTTTGAAATGCTTTCTAAGTTATTTCATTTACCCGTTTCTCAGGCGGCAAGAAAAATGAAAGTTGGGGATGTAAAGTTTAAACAAATCTGCAGGAAATGTGGTGTCAATCGATGGCCGTATATGAAGTTGAAAAGTATGGATCGACTAATTCAAAGCGTTCAAACCATGAGTAAGTTCAAGAAAAAATCTAACCGGGATGAGAGGGTTAAAGAGCTACAAATGGAAAAAGAGCGGATGATGAGAGACCCAAGAGTTGAGTTTAGTTTCGAAACTATAAAAATCAGAAACTCTTCTTGGAGGAAGAAAAGATATAAGTACTTGACGAAGCTTTCTTATTCTGCACATGATGCAAGTTCATCTACAGCTGTTGATGTCAAATCTGAAGGGATTAATTAAGTTCTTTAATCTGTACGCTAAGCTTGTTATCCTGTCTTTAATTTTATGAATGAAATTTTTAGCTACTCATTTTTCCATCTAATTAAATCATGTTCAAATGAATACTTGCTATGGGTGCTTATTGATTGAAATTAAAATGTTTAACAGCTTTCAATAAAAATGTTATCTTTTTAGCTTTATCATGACATGCTGACTCCAGTTGAAATTGTTAGATTCCTGGGAAGGACTATTACAAAGATGTTTTATTAATAATTATAATTAAGTAATGCATGATTTATAAGCGTCTAAGAGAAAAGTTTTATAATACAACCACAATTTTAAATAGATTTAAGAGGGATAACAAAATACAAGCCATAAATAATGTACATATGCGTTAAAAAAAGTTTATCGTCTAACTTGTTTAATCGACTTTTGCCCTTTTACCTTTATCAAGACTTACTGATTTCTCTTTACTTGTAACATCTTCTAGAATGTCAGTAGCATGTTTTGATGATTCATCGAAGTCTAACCTTCTCTTTGTTGGATTGTCCACCGTAAAAGTTTCTTCCACAATGTTGGATGAACGTGCATGTGGTGTTGCTTGTTGTTCACCAGTGTCTCTTGTTATGTCCTTACAAATACATGCTACTGAATAAGTCAATGTCGATGGATGATCTTCATTTAGAGCATTTATCCTTAGACCAACAACAAAATCAATAGCATCTAACTTTTGTTGGAATATTTCACTGTCCTCAACAGTTGTTGGCATTTCAATTCCAACTAACAACATTAGCCGGTGCACATCATGATTAAAGAGAATAGCTTGCACAATTGTAGAACCATCCGATATTTCAACATTTAACTTATACCTACAACGGGCAAAGAGAGTGAAAATAAGTTTAAAGTTAACTTGTTAACATAATAGATAAGATGTATGTTCTGTTTGTATACCTCCTGACAGTGAGACCATCAGTTTGGCCACAGTATAAGCAATGGAGTTTTAATCCTTCGATGGTATTCACTGTCTTGTTGCAATAGTTGCAACCAATATAATACTCATTCACTGTCTTGTTGCAATAGTTGCAACCAATATAATACTCAAGCGGACTCTTGTTGCAATAGTTGCAACCAATATAATACTCAAGCGGACCAACGTTGCAATAGTTGCAACCAATATAATACTCAAGCGGACCAACATTCTTCATTCTAAGCTTCCCTCTAACCCATGCAATAGGTTTCTACAGGAAACTAAGCTTCCCTCTAACCCATGCAATAGGTTTCTACAGGAAAACATACGTGTGTTATAAAAACAGTTATTTTTAGAATATGGCTTGTTAATCATTATCGTATGCTATAAAGAAATTGGAAAAAATATATTACTCTATACCTGCTTTAATTCATTGTCAATTTCAGCAAAGGTGCACTTTGGTTGTTGCAATGCGTTTGAGAGTGTGAGAAAAGAGTCAAGATAAGTTTTGTCTACAATTGTTTTGTAGATAACGCTTAAGTTGTTGTCTTTCCTGTGAAATAAAAATCATATTTTTATAAATCAACATAAATATTAAGTAATACTTTGGAAGTTAGTTGGAAGAAATACCATTTATTAAGAACCGTTGCATGTTGTCCGGGTGGATTTACTTCGATAGTGGTATCATATCTCGTACTCAGTGTAATACCTATTTAAGTAGTAAAACACATGTAAAAATGTAATATGTTCGTTAATAGTATTAAATATTTATATAAAAAAAAACATCATGTACCTTGGAATGCATTTACATGAACTCCCTGAGCAATAACAATCGGAAATTTGCCTTGACTAAGTTGTAAATCAATTTGAATTCCTTCAGTCATGACAAAGTTGCCCCATAGAGTGATGATAACATGTTTTGATCTTTGCATTAACAAAAAAAACAATATTATAAAATAGAATGCATAACAATTAAGATTTAAAATATAATCAGTTTGAATATAAGTAAGAGTTAAAGTATAATACTCTTCATTGATGATCACAAACTCATTAATATTTTGTTGACCATTCCTTGTCGTAATGTATTGACGTGGTAGTTTGCAAATAACAATAGCTAGCACATCTGTAGTCATGAGTTGGAAAATAGCAGGAGAGGTTGCTGGCATATATACCTTGGAGAAATATAAGCAGAAATATAGTATGATAGATAACAGTAGTAAACTAATAAGCTTACTTATCAGTTGTCGAGATGACAAACATGCGTAAAAATCTGAGAATGGGGTTATGTGTGGCTGAACCGGTTCGTTGATGTTTATCTCATCTCCAGCAACAACATCTTCAATCATAGTTCTCCTTGTAATGTTCTACAAATTTCTATAATTTGGGTCTGGCAAATTGATGAATTCCCTAGCTGGTTTTACTGATGCATTTGAGATAGTGTATGTGCAGTGTAACTTCAACCTTTCATCAAGTACGTCTATCTCATTGTCATATAACATTGCCTGTACTTTGTTGCCCTGCACAAAGTTACAAGATTAAAAAAGTCTATAAGCTATGGTAGTTGTTGTATGTAAAATTCTTTAATATGGAGTAAAGAATACACATTTTAGAAATACATGAATTGAATATATAAATACTATTCGTTTGCATGATATGAATGACTTACTTCAGAATCTTGAAATATAATTGGTTTGTATTTTTTGCCTGGTGAAGATCTCGATTCTCTTACACTGTGTTTATGAACAACTGTTACTTTGCATTTCCATGCATGTAAATCGACAGTAACAGCTGGTATCAACACAAGATCGTCCATACTACAAAAGAAGTTGGGAAAGTTGTTATGCAAAACTCGACTGTGACATAAAATACGTGAAGTAGAAGAATAAAAGTCATGACAAGCTTACTTGTAAAAAGATGCAGCAATAATAAATTATTTTAGTATCATCATGAAATATACTTGATAATTTCTCGGTAAACAATGTTTTGTGTAAAACTTGCTACAATGGATTCACTATCATCTGTACATATAAGTATTTTCAATGAACTTGCAGTCTTTGCACGCGACATTGCCACGTATAATTGCCCATGGCTAAAAACTGGCTCCTTCAAGTATATTCCCACAAAATCTAGGGTTTGACCTTATGATTTATTAATTGTCATTGCAAAGCAAACTTTTATCGGGAATTGAGTTCTTTTG
The DNA here is from genome assembly GCF_003576645.1 of Ipomoea triloba. NCBI lineage: Eukaryota > Viridiplantae > Streptophyta > Magnoliopsida > Solanales > Convolvulaceae > Ipomoea > Ipomoea triloba. The sequence goes on along the minus strand of NC_044924.1, from coordinate 11,522,109 downwards.
AATGGAATGACACATTTATCATCCTTCGATGTCTGAAGTGGTATCCTAGGTATCAATACATGTTTACCCTTGTATTCTCCGACTGCAATAACACAACTTATGATATGATCTCCAAACGCATCACATATAAGCCTTGTACCATTGCACAAACCTTCACATGGATTGAGATTCCTTAGTAATATCACAGGACAACTTTTTTTTAAGCACAACATATGTGGAGGCAATCCAGCAGGAGACAATGTGTGTAAATAATCTTGGCAATGTAAATATTTTGAATCACTTGGTTCATCATAACTTATGTAAGTCTTATTTGCACCAGGGAACTTGTCTAACAAGAGAAAATTAATTTCGTCAACAAATTCATTCTTTGTTGTCAATATTGCTCTTTCCATCAATGAGTATGGATCATTGGAAAATAAGCCCAAATCTGGGTAGACAGATTCAAACAGAACGTCTAATGGTGGTCTACAACCATTATTTTTAATTAGAAAATGAGATGAAACTTTGATCTTGTTTTGCAAATCCATTTTTTCTGAACCATTACCAATCCTCATTAAATAATCAGCAAAGGTATGATCTTCCTGTGCACGCATGTTTTGCGTTAAAGTCAATCGTCGAATGTGTGGCCATATCAAACTTGACTTAACTAAACATGCTTCAATAAAATCTTCTTTTTTTCCATGCCTTACAATTGGCAGTGTCTGCCTAAAATCACCTCCAAATACAATGACTTTTCCACCAAATAAATCATTACACTCCATAATATCCTTTAAGCTTGTATCAAGACTCTCAATAATCTTTCGATTTGCCATCGAAGCCTCATCCCAAAGAATTAATTTGCATTCTTTGAGTAATCGGGCCTCAGCAGTTTGTTTGCCTATATTGCAAATGTGTTTATCATCCCCATCGAGTGGCAATTTGAAACGAGAGTGTGCAGTGCGACCGCCCGGAAGTATTGATGCGGCGATTCCAGAAGTTGCAGTTGCAAGAACAAGAAAACCCCTAGATCTAACAGTCGCCAGTAAGCATCGATCAAGAAAACCCCTAGATCTAACAGTCGCCAGTAAGCATCGATATAGAAAAGTCTTGCCTGTCCCTGTCGCCAGTAAGCATCGATATAGAAAAGTCTTGCCTGTCCCTGCTGGTCCATCAACAAAATATATAAAAGTCTTGCCTGTCCCTGCTGGTCCATCAACAAAATATATGCCGCTCTTGCCTGTCCCTGCTGGTCCATCAACAAAATATATGCCGCCTTTGCCTGTCCCTGCTGGTCCATCAACAAAATATATGCCGCCTTTGTTCGCAAAGACATTTTCAATGATAGTGTCAAATGCTGCACGTTGGCAAGCATTCAACTTCTGCACGCCTGCCAAGTCAGACTCGCTAACTTCCAAACTTCGCTCATACATTATTTCATGAGTCATTGTTGTTGCTATATCAAGTTCAGTAAACGTATCAACCAAGTTGTAATCATATAAGTTTTTTCCCATTTTGTGCAAGTTGTTTGCAATCAACTTGAGGACTAATGATTCACTTTCATCAATCGTGTGCAATCCATTCCTTAAGAAGTCTTGGCACATGTAAGATTTGTATTTTATCCAAAGTGAACGAGGATTTGAAAGATCACAAAAGATCAGAAGCATTGCAAATAACTTCCTCAAACTCGATGGCATTTGGAATAGCAACGCTTCATCTAGTGATTGTTCAATGATTGAATCTCCAGATAAAAGTCCGAGTTTTTCAGCTGCCTCACGGAAAGTTTCAGCAAAGTAACCATTAACAGTTTTTAAGGATTCAAACGATGTGGGTGCCCTTACGTTCATCAACAACATTCGCAAATAGTATCGTTCTCCTTCAGTTGGGTTAACAGTTACAAGCCTACCGATGACCTTCAGTTGTTTCCTTGGCTTCCAAGACTTTGTTGATTTGCACCAAACAAAATGGCAAGGGAATTCAACATAAAGCAAATTCATCATTTTCGCATATTCATTTGCTAGATTCATAGAAAAGAATTCTGTCAACATGGTACGACATGCTTCTTCCCTACTAACAATATGAATTATTCTTTCATGTCCATAAAAATTTATATATTGGGAATTTTCCAAATGCACTTGCAATTGAATAACAGCGGGTTTTAGCTCGGCTATTGCAAAACCATATATTCGCCATGCAGCTTCAGGGGGAGAAATCCATCGTGCATTCTGGTATTCTTTAATCTCGTCAATCACATAATCGCTTATGTTATCAGCCAAAGACATGCGAACTCTATCATGGCCTTTATAAATATATTTGTATATATACTTGACAGACTTAATGGTTGCACAAACCTCAACATTTATGTGGCAATCAAATTTCAACAATAATTGAGGATTATACGGAATGATCCATCGATTGTCAAGCTTAAACCCTTTAATCTGAACAAAAAAAGAGGTATTTCGCCTCTTATAAATAGGGTATGAGTCATCATCAAACCTAGTCTCAGGACAGAATGAACGAGGGTACTTGCTTTTGCAAGAGGGTGAAGTTTGGCATTTCTTTTGGACCATGCAAGGACATGTTTGATTAAGAGAACCACAAGGGCCATGAACCATATGTTTTTTTACAAGGTCATACAACGTTGGCTGCGTTTCCTTATTTGGGATTTCTGCACACACGTATTCGTCAACAAAAGAAGACGACGCCATCATGGATTTGTTTTTGAGAATAATAAGGAAATTATCATGTGGAAGACCTCTTTTTTGGAATTCAATCACATATGTGTATGCAGAAATCTCACCAAAGAAATGTTTTTTTGTAATGTCATTCTTTAATTCTTGCAATTTAGCATGAAATACTCTTGCAACCAAATCTGGCCTATTCTGTGCCTCGTCATTGAATTCCAAAAGACGTTTAATTTCTGGCCAATTTGGATTGCATGTTATAGTTAGGAAAAAATCTGGTTTACCAAAGTTTTGGACAAGTGACATCGCATCCATATATCGCCCACGCATATCCCTAGGTCCTCCAATGAACGACGAAGGTAAGATAACTCTGCGACCAACATCATTACCAAATACCGCACCGGTACTGACACTGTCAACCAACCCTTGAAAATTCTCTGACCTACAAAGTTGTTGTTTCTTCCTAAAATAATCAAGACGTTGTGTTTCGACCTTGATATATATGTCAACAATAAATTGTTGAAACAGTCTGCCAGTATGTAGTAATAATGATGTGTCACCTGAACGCATTTGAAATTTGTATGCGTAATATTCCCTGCAAGATACTGAACGACGTTTTTTCCCTTCTCGGAATACAGTTTCCTCAGCTTGAAGTAATTCTTCAACATTTGATACATCATTAGCATTGATATACAATGCACTGGCATATGTATTGCGAGTTGAAGTATTGTTTGGAAAAACTCGTTCAATACCCTCATGCCATCCAGCATCACCGAATGGGAACAACAAAGGGTACTGTAATGGATCATAACAACCATAATAATATTGGATATTCTGAGCACGACCACTGTGTGCGTATACCCTTATGTTCCTATTATCTCCAGAGCCCTCAAAATCTTCAATCCACACTGCAGCAACTTGAGAAGTTGTTGGTGCATTATAAATCCTCTGGTCAAGCGAAGGACATGATTGCAGCGAAATGCTAAACTCATCAGAATGCACAAGATCCTTAAGACTCCGAAAGAATTTAGCATATGGGTTGTGAGACATGACCTCGATAAGATCTGAGACAATTTTCTCATCTAAATGACCAACTTCGCAAACTCTATTCTCTACTTCATGATCAGTGTCGTAAAAATAGAGTTGTAGATTGCGGGGGGGACAACCATCAGGCAATAAGTCATTTATAAAATGGTAAATTTGTCCTTGCACTTTGAAAGTATAAATGCCTTTATTTCTCCTACACAAATCTTTTTCATAGTTATGAATACCAAGCGAAGTAAAAGCAAACGTGTTGTTGTAAGTCCTAACGCACGAACGGAAATTATTGTAGCTCTTATCAGGGCTGGTGTATAATGCCTTTAAAGTCGGTGGCATTCCGTTCGCCACAAGAACAACTTCACCCTTACAACAACAAAATCCAGGAGGTTCATATTGAAGTCGCTTCGCTCCACAATAAATACAATCAGGAATCGCGGATAACATAAATGTGTTTTTTGCATCATTTTGCAATGCGCCTGCTGATTACACAATTGTATTCATGTGTGTTTTATTTCCAAATGTCAAAAGCGCATGACATTTTGTTGGCCGCAGCACGAGCGGAAAAAATGAGAATAAAAAAAAGTCAACACCAACTAATAAATCGATTTTTGTTCTTTCAAATACGTTTGAACAAAAATGCGTAAATGGATGACATTTCACACCTGAAGAAATCGCCAATTGGTCATCCACAGAGGCATTACTATGATTGTTTGATGTTTCGCCTATTTGATTTTGTTGGGACAATTTTTTCCATGCGTCTTTATTTTTATTTCTTTTACGCTCACGCAATTCATCTTGCGTAAATCTTGTACGACCTCTTAATCGGTTGTTCATAACTCTAAGCACTGAACAATCATAAATAACTATATTTGCTAAACACGCAGAAGCAAAATTAAAATTAACAAAACGTAAACGTAACGAAAACAAACCAATATAATGTACAGAAAAAAATAGAACTTAAAAATTAATGTTATTTAAAACAATAGTCAATATAGATGCAGTAACCAATTGTTATTTTTTGGTAATAATATTGCATTTGAAATGTATATTTTGTGATATCAAATATGAGAAATTGACCTCTGATTTGATCGGGTAAAAGTTTATTCATGTTCTCCTGAATTAGTAGGAGAAATTGATATTTTGTATAGATAAAGTTGTAAATGGATGAATGGGAATTTTATTCTACAAATGTACCCATTACATCACTATAGTAATGATTTATTATAATACCAAGATAACAATTATATTATATTATATTCTTTTTTTATTAGTATTATATTGTCTGAGATCATGGGAGGAGAGTTTTTTGAATTGTAAATGCATGCTTTGTATCCCACTTTCATTTGTTTATTTCCACACCGGTTCAATCATGCATAAACCTACATTTTTCATTTGATAAATCCAATCCTTGTTTTACTTTAGAATTTTGGATGGTTGCCTACTTGCAACACAAATAAAGGAGCAAGAAGGAAATAATTCTCATGGAAAATCTTCATTTTTATTTGTGCACTTGGAATTTGAAATTTGGAATTTGAATCCTACACATCCTGATTATTGTGCTGCATGGAGTAAATAATTTCGAATAAATGGGTGCTGACGTGCTCATATGTGGATCGGGTTTATGGTTGATTTATTTGCATCGGTCTAAAATTGGGATGGCTTGGTTGTATTTGCCTATTTGGTTAGGTCTAGTTTTTTTGGGTAAAGCCAATTAAGATTATCTTTTGAAAGAATATCAACAAATGAACATGGTTAAAAAATTCGTTGGGAAAAAAATTTCTGGCTCATCATCCACTATCCTATGCAATAACAAAATAAATTTTGAACATTTGTTTCTTTTGTCTTATCGTTTTTTTTAAAGCAGATTTTGTTTCCTATACTTTTTTTTTTGTTATATGAATTATAAACCTATAATTGATTTAATATTTGTATTATTTTTTCAGTTATTTTCATCATAACTATATAATTAAATTGAATCGAAAAATAAATAAAATAAACATACGTGTAATACCCCGTATTTTCCTAACATTATTATTTTATCCTAAGGCGTTGACATTCATAAGTTATGATCTTCAGATATTTCAAAAGAATTTTTATAAGTGAGTATAGTTGTTATTAAGCTGCGATCGTACGTCCCGGTCACGAACCGTAAAAATTTTAAGAGCTAGTATTCGGACCCGTTTGTCATAGGAAATGGATTTTTAGACACCATACTATTATTCTTGAATTTCCTATTTAATTAAATCAGCTCATAGCAGCGAAAATTTATTTTGATCGTACCTCGCTAAATTTCGCGGTGTACCGAACCTAGCCCAATTTTGAGGGTTAGTCTGGAATAAATTTTTAGTTTCGGAAATTATTCTATCTGGATTATTTTCCACCGAAACTTTATCTGTTTGGACCACAACTGATATGTTGTGGAGATATTTTATTATTTTATTATATTTTTCCCAAATCTTATCCTATAAGCTAAGAGTGATGGGAAAATATAAAAGCCAAATATTCCCATTTCTTCATTCCCATTCGTGAGTTCAAGAGGAGAGGAGAGGAGAGAGAGTGAATTCATCTTCTTCACCAATCTTCAAGATCCATAGCCAAATTTCCTTCTCAACTCTCAATTTGTTCGGTAAATCTTCGATTTTATTCGGTAAATAGCTCTATATTCCTTCCTAGATCATGAATCTATGCTTAGTTTCTTGGTATTTGTTGTTTTGGTGTTGATTTGATCCTAGGATTTAAGGTGAAATTTGGGGAAAATCATCCAAGATCACTTCTAAGGAATTGTTGACCACTTTGAGGTAAGGAATCCCTTAAGTTGGAGTAGTCACTTGAAATTGGATAATTGATTTTTTTGGTTGATATATATATATATGTATAAATTGTTGGGATGATGAGAAGTGGTAGTTGATATGCCTAAATATCTAAGTTAGAAGTGCTAGTATATAGTATATATATATACGTGTGATGTATGTATATGGATATGTATGTATCACAACAACAAGATGTTGTATGTTGATGGAGTGTTGTTGGTTAAGAGCTTATACTTGTGGAAATATTGGAGAAAAACCAGGGTAGTCTCTGGCAGTAACTTCCGAAATTTATTGGGAAAAATTGGTAAGGTATTTTGATGCCATTTTCTTCAGATATGTAGTTCAATAAGTCTAGAACCCGCATATAAAATTTCATAATGATCGAAGTAGTGGAAGTATGGTTTTCGAATTTTTCTCCAAAACTGGTCCAGAGAGAAAAATTCTGGACAGCACACTGCCAAGGGCAAAGATGGAATTTTCTGTGTTCATTCGCGGATTAAAATGATCAAAACTTTTTATGGACATCAAGTACTATGAGTTGGGGTTCTACCATAAAAATTTAAAGTGAAAAAGAGTTCGGGAACTATCTTTACCGGCTCAAACTTTCGGACTGCGTCAAGCTGAATTCTCTTATTGTTATATGGAAATATTGAGATAAAGATTATATATGGATGTTGGCAAATGGATTATGAGATGGTGATTCTTGGATGATTAATAGCTTATGAGTATATTAGCGATGGATTAAAGGGGGACTTAAAGTTTAATGGTAACTTAATAATGATGATGGTGTTATGAGTTAGTGATGGATATGGGAGGTAGCGAATTGGTTTTAAGGAAACTGTGTTATATACGACTTGGGTTTTTCCATTACTGTTTCCATTTCCATTACCGGGCTGTTATTTTCAGATTTCTCATTTATATTCGGAATATATAGTTATTTTTGAATTATTTCTTGCCAATTTATGTTCTGTTATTATTATTGATGTACATGTTTATTGTACCGAATTCTCCTACTATATTTCTGTCTCATGTATTATTAGAAGATGATCCGGGCAAACCCTTTCCTTTCATTTTTCCCTAACATTTCATTCTGCAGAGAAGTAAACAGAATAATTTTTTTTTGTTTTCTTTACCCCTCATTTCTTGTTGGAGCTCATATTCACCTTGCTGTTGTCGTGGATGGGTTTGGCTAGTTATTTGATGTTGTCTTTATCATATATTTTGAAGGTCAGTTTGAATTTATATTCTGTCTCTTTTGGATATTCGCGTATTGTTCTTTGTAATATATGCAGTTATAGATTATATACATTTTTTGTCATGTGCAAGATATATGTCAGAAATACTTGTATATGTAGATTCCTAATGTAAAGATGTATTTTAGTATACATTAAATTGATAATAACGATATGGAAAAGGTTCTTCCTCTAATTTTTTTTTTCCAAACATATTCAGTTGACATAGGAAATGAGTTACCAACAACAGAACTTAACTTTTACAACATAAGATTTAATTTTAGACTTACAGGTTGTGAAGCGGCGTAGAATTACATTTGTAATGTGAAGATGTATTTTAGTATACATTAAATTAATAATAATGATATAACAAAAGGTTCTTTCTCTGTTTTTTCCCGAAACATATTCAGTTCATAAAGAAAATGATTTACCAAGAACATAACTTAACTTTCACAACATAAGATATAATTTTAGACTCACAGGTTGTGAAGCGGCGTAGAATTCTCACCTATCAGAATGGATGCAAGCCATGCCGCTGTTTACAGGTACGTTGAAAAGAAGGTTTTTCCTGCACTGAGAAAAGCAAGTAATGTAACATATTTCACACCATGAAAGTGGCAAGTTACTGTAAAAGTGCTTCAAAAGAATAAAGATGGTCTACTTAATTTGTCTAATGAAGCAGATGAATATAAATAATTATGAACTCACAGGTTGCAAAGCAGTGTAGAGTTCGAAGGTTTCAGGGAATTTGAGGTATATTATGGTGTTCAAACTCGTGGAGAAAGGCTGCATTTTATGTGCACTCAGAAAAGCACTTTCAAAAAAGAAAGGTCCGTGACTACAATAATTAAAGCATTAGTATGAGACAAGTTCTCTTAACATATTTTCCCGTAACTTGCGGTATTGTGTTCCTTTTCATTGTCAGTTAAATATTATGTTATTTATATGTTTTGGAATATTGTGTTTGGTGCCCGACGTTACCCGTTCGAAATGATATAATTATAGATTTTTTTAAAAAAAGTGGGTAGTTGGGCCCACAAAGATGGTACTGAAGAAACGATAATATATTTCTCCATATATTCTTTTGTATGTTTATTTATTAAAAATTGTAATGTGGCAGACATTGCTTTGGGAATTGGCCTACCACAAAGGTAAAAACACTATAGTGGCACAAGATCCAAACTATTTTTTATAATAATGTGTCAAGACATTTTGTTCGTAATTGGTCCACCACAAAAGCAAAAACACTATAGCGTCACAAGACCCAAACTATTTTTGTAATCACTATAATATAATATTGAAGCCTAAATTATGTTTAGATAGTGTGCGTATATAATATCCAAAGCAGGCCCATGAAAATAGTGTCAAAGTTGTATTTAAGCAGCCTGAAATTGGAAGGTCGATCATCGGCAAGGGCAAATATGGCATTCTGTTTGCAAAGCACATCAATAAAAGCACAAGGTACAAAGAAATGTCATCGGAAAAAGTCTTGGGCAAATTATACTGAGCTTTTATATGTTATAGTGATATATTTAAAATATGCATCTTGAAGGCTTTTTTTGCTTTTTATTTCAACAGATTCTTTAATGCTTTATATATATATTTTAAAAAATTAATAATGAGATGTATAATTTATAATATGTTTTCTATTTGAATTATTTTATCAAATTCATCTTGTTTCATATTTTGTTATGAATATTTTTATAAAGTTATGGTGTGTTTTATTTTTCGCCTATATTTTGTTTCATCTTGAAGGCTTTTTTGCTTTTTAATATTTCAAAACAGATTCTTTAATGCTTTATATATACTCCGTATTTTTTTTAAATATGCATCTTGAAGGCTTTTTAATTTGTTTTTTATTTCAACAGATTCTTTAATGCTTTATATATATTTTTAAAAAAATTAAAAATGAGATGTGCAATTTATAATGTGTTTTATATTTGAATTATTTTATCAAATTAATCTTGTTTCATATTTTGTTATGAATATTTTTATAAAGTTATGATGTGTTTTATTTTTCGCCTATATCCAACAATATTTATGACTATTTCTTTTGCTTCAATGTTTCGCCAGTGTTGCAAAAATCCCATCTAGGGTTGCAATTTTTAATATTTTAGTATTAACTAATAAAGTATTTAATAATTTATAATTATTAGTCATATAAAAATTTTAAAAAAATTAAATAATTTTTTTAAAAATAAAAAATACATAAGCACTGATTAATTGCCGCCTAAGCGTATGAAGAGCGTCTAGCAATTTTTTCAACCATGTGTTTCACCCCAGGAAAGAATTTATGGATCTGCCATGTGGACAGCTGATGAAATGATATGATGATATAAAATCCGGTAGAAAATTCTTGGATTATGTGACGAGTGCCTTGGTAGAAAAATCCTGGTCTTACTTTAGGGCTTAAGCTATTACTCAGTGTGCTTGGAATCCCAGTTACGGGGTGTGCACACTTAAATTAGCGGTCGTAATTCCACATGTGATTGATGAGATAAGGAAAAATACTTCGAGACATGGTCCCCGTAGGGGTCATACACATATGGTGGTGACCTCGCCCTCCTTTCATGTATGATTATGATGATGATGGCTAAGACCAAAAGATTTCTCCCGTATTATTATAAAAATAATTATTTTTCAATGATGATCCCCAAAAGGAAGTTTTGTGAAAGTTTACCTATACTTTGACAACAAGCCGTACTTTACTCTCGATATTTATTATGTTGGAAATGCTATTATGATATAAGAATACCGTTTACTTACCTTTGTGGTATAAATGATTCTATTACGATTTACAAGTCTTTTCATGTCATTAAATTACTTTTTACTCAAAGCATTAAACCCTTTTTCGATTTACATTCATAAGCATGTGAACATGAATTAATTATCTTATAAACGAGTATATCTATATATACATCTATGCATTAAGTATGTTATCTATTATTGTATATCTATGATTCTATATGCTACTTGATGATGTATAACGTGCTTATGTGATTACCAAATCTACCTATTTTCCAATCTATATATGTATAAACTAATTTACAGGGTGGAGTGGTTTATACTTAGCATTTATGCTAATGGGTTGTTTTCTACTTGTTTTATTAACCCCCTTCAGGTTTGGAGTAATGCATGACGAGAGTATGATTAGAGGCTTCTGACTTGATAGTATTTATTGTTTTAGTTTGACCTTAGTTAGTAGCTTTTGAGACTGTTATTGTTTAATAGCGATGTGACTTATGATTATAGATCGACTACTTAAATAGATTCTATTGAAGTTAACCTTTAGATTGTTAGTATTGTAGATTGGTTTGATGTTTAGATATATCTAGCTTTTACAATCCCTTATTTATGTTTTGTAAGCATGTGAATGTTATTTGGAAATTTTAGCCTTAGCAACTATCCGGGGATGGGTAGTTGTGACGGTAACATTTCCTAATGTTGGCTTTGGATTCTACTGCAAGTGTTATATTTATATTAGACTCAAATGTTAGAAAATTGGGGATGTTATAGTTCGTACGTAGACTTCTCTTTGATATCATTTTTTTTCCTTTAATTTGTCATTAAATTTTTAAATAAAATTTTAATAAATACATTAATAATTTTATTACAAAATAAATTATTTTTATGAAAATAAATAATGAAATATCTAAAATAATATTATAGTTATTATATTATAAGTGTAAATAAATTAATTCATTTTATTTTTATAAAATTTTAAATAAAAAATTATTCATATATTTTATTCGAATGTCCATAACGGTAACATTGTGTTGAGTTGAAATTACAAATTAGAAATTTAGGTTGATTAAGTGATGTTGGGAGTGGGTTCGAGTCTCAGTGGAGGCAACTGTTGACTCTTTGTACTTCAGTAGGTTGAGAAAGTCGCTATGAACAGATACTACATTGTAACAGAGTCAGTAGTACTCAAAAAAAAAAGTGATGTTTTAAATAATATTTATAATTTAATGTACTAGTTTATTAAAATTAAATATTTAAAATGTTAATTTTAAAATGTCAAAAATTTTAATTGAACTTATTTAATAATTTTGATAGCTTAAAGTTAAGGCAACAAATTTTAATCCAATAAAAAAAATAGTGGCCCAAATTTAAAGTTAAGGCAACAAAAGTGGCCCAAATTTTAATAAGTTGAACCAATTGACTGTAATTTTTTTTTTTTATCATGAATAAAATGTACATTTTAAATATAATAAAGATACAATATTTATGTATTGAATGTACATTATTTGATAATATACAAAATAATTTATTTTTCATATTCAAATAATATACCTTCAGGCCTGGACCTGGGCAAGGACGGGCTAAACCCTTGCCCAGAGCCCATACTTGAAATGGACCCACCACCGTACCACATCACCTTTTATACATACACTATAGATTTTCGTATAAGTATTTAATATGCGTTTAAGTAATTAAAAATTGGCTTAGCTTAGTTGATAGGTTGTTATGCCAAAGGTCATGGGGTTGTGACCCTATTACATTGTAGTATCTGTAGAGTCAAAAGTCAATTTCGATATCACCTCCATTGAGACTAGGGATGGCAATTCAACCCGCCCCCGACGGGGAAAACCAATCCCCGCCCCGACGGGGGCGGGTTCGGAGAATTATTTCAGAGAACGGGGGCGGGGATGGGTAGAAATTCCTAATCCCCGTGGGGAACGGGGAAGGGGACGGGGAGGGTATTCCCTGCCCCGACCCTCGACCCCGATCCCCGCTCCCCGCCCCGTCCTCGATTCCCCGTATATTATTATATTATATTATATATTATATATTATTTATATACAAAGTATATAAGAAATTAAAAGTTAAAATCCTAGAAGTTCATTTGTTTTGTTATGTACGTATATTTGGACTTTGGACTTTGAAGGAGTTTGAAACAACTTAAAGTGTTTGGGCATTTTATGATTATATATTTTTGTTTGAAAGTTTGAAACTTGGGATATTTATAGTAATATTAGACTTTGGATATTTTAATTTTATTGATTTATGTATGTTGAATTTAGACTTTGTTTAATGTTTTTTTTTAAATTTCCATAATTTTTAAAAAAAATCCCCGACAAGGACCCCCGTTGACATCCCTAATTAAGGTTCAAACTCATGACCTCCCACATGGAAGAGGTCACTACATGCCATTTGAGCACAAAGTGCTTAGAAAGTCATGGGGTTGTTAGGAAATGTGATTGCTTCAACATAGTTTCTTTATAATGTGTTTTCTATTTGAATTATTTTAGCAAATTAATTATATTTTATATTTTGTTATAAATATTTTTATAAAGTTTTAATGTGTACTTTGTTTTATTTTTCGCCTATATCCAACAACATTTATGACTATATTTCTGAAGTGTTTCATTCTTTTTTCAAACTATTTCTTTTGTTTTAATATTTCGTTCCCACTGAAAAAAAAAAAAAAAAAAAACTTGGATCCGCCCCTACCCTTATATGCGCTTTCCCTTTAATTTTTTCCTAACTATTCTTTAAAAGATGAATTTAGGGATATTATATTGTATCGGAGTATTAAAATTGTAACTTATTAAATTTATTTCTATTTCTAATTGTATTTTTGAGTTGTATTGTGCGTCAACGTATTCAAATTAACCTTTAAAAAAAAAACTTAAAATTGATCTAACTAAAAGAAAAAGTATTTATAAATATGATATAAATAGAGAAGATGAGTGATTTATAATGTTTTTTTTTCTATCGAACTATTTTAACCAATTACGTTTATAAATATCATTTATTACGTTTTAAAATATTTTGATTTTTGCTCCAACAATTAAGATGTCATGCTCTGCTCTTATTTGTAAGTTTTATTTTATAAATTTTTATTAATAATTAATTTATTATTTAATGTAATACCAATGTAATTATTTATAAGCTTATTTGATTTTAAACTGTTTATTCAGATTTATAAACTATAATTGTTTATTTATGAAGGCACCGATACTGGTTATTGATTATTTTGCATTTAGAAAAGCATCTAGAGTTGTTTTTATTATTATTATTATTGTACATCTTATTTCAAGTTATTTGACATTAGTATTCTTTTTTCTGTTTTAATTTAAATTTTAGTTATAAAATATAGAACCTATAAAATGATAGGATCGGAAATGTGTACCGTCCTTACACAAATAATCCACTTTCAGTATATAAGAAATATATCTTTTGTTCATAATTCACACCCCTGTTTGGTAAATAATCAGCCTATCAGCCAATTTTGGCTTATTTGATCACTATTAGTTGTTTGGTTAATAAGCTTTTTGTAACTCCAAAATGCTAAAATTCAAAAGGCCCTGTTTGGTTAATGGCTGTTAGCTGTTTGGGTTAGAAGGTATGATTAATTGATAACATTGGCTGATTGTAGAAAGTTGTTTGATAAATTAGTTGTTTGCTGATGGCTGTTTGGTATAATTTCTTTTCTCAAAAAGCTAATTGAAAAGGCTGCTTTGAGTAGCCTTTTGAATTTTAGTATTTTGGAGTTACAAAAAGCTTATTAACCAAACAACTAATAGTGGTTAAATAAGCCAAAATTGGCTGATAGGCTGATTATTTACCAAACAGGACCAAAGGCTACTCAAAGCAGCCTTTTCAATTGGCTTTTTGAGAAAAGAAATTATACCAAATAGCTATCAGCTAACAGCCAATTTATCAAACAACTTTCTACAATCAGCTAATATTATCAATAAATGATACCTTTTAATCTAAACAAACAACCCAATCAGCCAACCGTCATTTACCAAACAGGGCCAAAGTTATATAGATCATGGTGCGTTTAACACGTATCATTGATACCAACGTATGAATACGCGGCTTCAATTCATTGAGGTTGAACAGGTCTCCTGAAGGGTGAAGGTGCCATTTAATTTCCTCTGGGCTGCACCGCACCTTCCACGGTGTTTCTTTGTAAACCGACCAGAGCCCCACACCATTAAAATTTAAAAAGGAAAAGAATTGGAATACCAATTTAACACGTCCACTCCACCTGCCCTTATAAAAGCCACCTCACTTGGCAACTTCAACCCATCACTCTACCAAGGACTCCGATCCCTTCAAGATTTTCCTCTGGGCTGGCTCGCATCTCTTTCAATCAAGATTTTCAGGGAATATCAGTGTTGTTGGGCGTATCGAAGCTTCTACCAGATCTGCAATGGCGAAGACTGGGCTCTTGACTACTTCCAGGGCTTACGAGGTTGTTCCAATGCTTGTCATCACACCCAACAGGACTTCGGTGTCTCCCAGGTTGGAAACGATTCTTGAAGAGGATCATGGGGTTCAGAATGATTTTTGTGATTCGGGTTCAGAGGTTAATTGCAGTGCGCTTTGCCTACGAGGAGCCCTTAGTACGTTGAAACTGAATTAATTAGTTCCATCAGATTAATTTTAGTTTGTTTTTGTTTTTGTTTTCCCATTGAGGGCGAAGACGACTATGTAACATCCTTCCGTCAAAGGGATTCATTTTGTACTATAATGTTTTCTTTCGGACATTAATATTTGATTATCTTTGTGACCACACACAAAAAAAATGTTTAATTTGAGTTTTATGTATTTATGAATTATCCTAGCAAAAAGTTGAAGAACCCCACATGGCACTTGCTATATTTTCTGATTTGCAGTACCCATCAAAAATATACGTGTGATGTTAAATCAATTATTATAACATGATACTCCTTACAAGGTGAATCACGAAATAAAATATATTTTTAATATTATTTCTTTTTTTTTTTTTTGTGAAGGGGAGGCCCCTAAAGGTTCCGGGATTTAATGGAATCTACTTAAAAGCTACTTTAATTTTTAATATATTAAATATTCATTTTAATACATTGAATATTTATTTTTAAAATTTTTTTAGTATATTAAAAATAAACATTTATTCATGGCACATATATATTGAGATGTGAATCATAGACACGGTATAATTTGACATGTTAAAGACAAATTATACCATGGACCAAGTTGTACATTGCATTGTATATCTTTGTTCAAAAATAAATTTCAGATTTTGTACTTGTAATTGACACATTCATACAGTTAATCGTTTCTGTACATGTAAACAAATTGAAGGCACATCATATTATAATTACAAACACATAACATGCACTGCTGGAAATCAGCCAATTTCCGACCACCCGAAAGTGGTCGAAAAATCCTAAAACTCGGTTGGAAACTACTGTTCCGACCACTTTTAGGGTCCGGAGAAATGCTCGTCGGTATTTCCGACCACTCCATCCGGTGGTCTAAAATACCGACCACAATAATAGTGTCGTCAGAAATTTTTTTGTCGCGTGCCAAAGTTGGCTGTTGTGAATTTCCAACCACCTAGGTGCATTTATAAAGAATAGATATTTCCTACTACCAAATATCAAAAAATAATTTTTAAAAGGTAAAATTGTAATTTATACCCCTCCATAATATGTCAATTATCAATATCACCCCTGAATTATTAGTGGTGTAAATGTTGCCCCTCAATTTTTAAAACGGTGCATATATTGCCCCTCTCGTACCGTACAGGAGGGGCAATATTTGTACCGTTTTGAAAATTGAGGGACAACATTTGCACTTGAAAGGGGAAATATATATATATATATGTATCATTTTGTAAATTGAGGGACAACATTTACACCACTAATAATTCAAGGATGACATTGATAATTGACATATTATGGAGGGGCATAAATTACAATTTCTCCTTTTTAAAAAAAAAAACATTTCATTGCTATTAATTACCCTGTAAAAATAATTTTAATACGAATAGTAGTACTTTTATAATGATATAACATCACAAAAAACTAGCAATTTTATAACAATATAACTTCACATATCAAATGTGGTAGCTTCTCTACATTTTAAAAAGTAGTAGTTACTTTACAATTCTAAATATTTCTACATTAGCATCACAAGTTCTAACAAGCACTGAGATTACACTGGAGATTGTGCATCATCATTCACATTGAGATTTGAGATTATCTAACCCAATATCACTACTTTGATTGCTATCAACTGTAGGAGTAATAGATAGTAAGAACTCCGGATGTGCACGACGTAACAACTCAATAATCATCTTATTTTGCTCAAGAATCTCGTTTTTTGTTTTCTCTAATTGTCTAATTCTTTCGTCACAAGCTACATGTGAGTATGATTTTCCATATGTTGACTCTTTTGCCTCGCCACCTCGAGAAAGTAGTGTTGGGTATCTGATCCAAATCCGAACATATAACCTCCCTTTTTTAGACCACTTGCTGCTGCATACCAAACAATTGATTGTTCAAGTTCTGGTTGAGTTTGTTGTTTTTGAGTTACAATTTCCTATATTGATAGACATTAAAATCAGAATCCCAATTGTCAAATATGAAATAACAATAGAAACATCTTGTACTGAAATTTAACAACAGTTTCCAGTTTACTATAATTAATTTTAATTTTTACAGTAAACTAAAAAAAAAATTAGCTCACTATTTTTCTAGGAAACTGAAATTTTCTAGTAAATTCCAGTTCACTGGAATTAATTCCCATAAATTAGTTCCCATGAGTTTAATTCCAAACTAGTTTAATTCCAGTAAACTGGTTAACCAGTTTACACCACCAGTTTACTCCAATGGAGTAAACTGGTGACAAACTGGTCAAGTTTACCTCCAGTAAACTAGTCCAGTTTACGGGGAACCAGTTTACACCAATTTACTGGGCAGTAAACTCGGAATCACTACATTTTCATTCAACATTTCGATTACATTCAACATTTCGACTAATCAAAAATAAAAACAACATTCAAGATAGCCAAACAATAAAATCAATTTAATTTTCATTACATAGGAATTAAACCAAACATCAATAAACCAGTTTAATTCCCGAACTGGTAGGATACTTCCATTCAACATTTCGACTACATTCAACATTTCGACTAATCACAAATAGAAGCAAACATTTAAGATAGCCAAATAATAAAATTAAATTATTTTTCATTATATAGGAATTAAAATTCTTACCATGACATGTTGAGCTTTTTTGCACACAAAGTCATTGGTGCTTTTACGTTTCTGTGTAGCTACAAAGCTGCATGTGATGGCTCCTCTCCAAGCTTTTCTTAAACTTTAAATTACATTTAGATATTAAGTATTAAATGTCTTACAAATCTTCGTATGTGCTCAGTCATTTGGATTGAACCTCTAGTATGGCAGTATAGCCACATATAGACTTAACATATAAGGCTATATGTGGCGCATGAAGGATGTGTTATGTTTTAATTAAAAATTTAAATTGATAGATGTATTACAAATTTATACTTATATATTATATAAGTTGAACAAAGCATACTAAGAAATTATTGGGTGGTAGAAATTCTCAAAAATTCGTGTCTTAGCATTAATTCTCAAGACATCCACACTTGTGCATTATTGAGGATTTTTTCAGAAAAAAAAAAACCAAATAATGGTTTTTTTTTTTTATAGATGGAGAGATGAGTTTTTAGTGATTTGTTTCTTTTTCCGCTAAGAGCATCCTTAGTGGAGTTATTTCACGGTTTTTGAGGAGTTGTTATAAGTGTGATTAGGAAAGAGAAAATGCAATGAGAGGAAAAAAAAATTAAAACAAATCAAATATAAACATAATAATAATAAATAATTGAAGTTGTCAGGCGTGCCTGCTGGGGGCAAGGAGTGCTGCCACGCACGCGTGGCACGAGTGGGCGCAAGGAGTGCTGCGCAATGGTTACTGTTCCAAGCACCCCTCTCTTGAAATGCTTCTCTCACCTCTCACATCTCTCCTCCATGTCATGCAATATTGTACTAATAACCCCAAAAAAACTACTGATATTGATGCTTTAAGTAAGTTTTTTGTACGGTCCACATGGCCACATGCTATCTTTTTCCATGCCATCGCGTTCAGGCCGGCCATGCATGTACTGCACACCCCACGCAGGGCGCGTTAACCAGGAAACTTTATTTATTTAATTTTTCTTTTATTGTATGATGTGTTTTTTTTTCCCTTTTCTTTTTTCTCTTCTTTTTTCTTTTCATTCTCTCCCTTAGACAGCACATTAAAAACTACAAAAAAAAAAAAAAAAAAAAAAACATCAAACAAGTGTGGATACTCTCATGACGTTGGGTGGTCTATCGTATATTGCTATATAATTAATAATATAAACTACAGGAAATGAATATGAAAGGAAAAAAACAAAATATACAGAGCTAACGTAACACTATCTATCAGTTGCACATTATTATTAGCTGCTTCAAGCTAGCTAGCTAAGGACTGAAACTGGGAAAAACAATGCTAGTTTTCGTCTTGTGTATCTTAACATCTCTAAGATCAGCCACAATCCCAGGCCTGGAGATCTTCTTCATGTTTTCATCAATGGCAACCTCGTTGCTCAACATCTTGATCGCCGTCGACATCTTGGGTCGGAGCGTGGTGGTCTCTTGAACGCAAAGCAGGCCGGTCTTCAAGAACCGGCCGGCTTCTTCCGCCGGAAATTCTCCCTCCAGGAGAGGGTCCACTAGTTCCAATAGTTGGTCAGCTTTGTACATCTCCCATGCCTGCAAATTGCAATAGCAACACAATTGTATGATATGAATGATGTTAATTATTAGGTCAATCAATCTATTATGCAGCGCAGCTTTTGTTGACTCCTTTATTTTTGTAATTAGATCTTAATCCCACTTGCTTTTTGTTTTTTTTCCTAGTAAGACAAATCTAGTTCAGTTTCAATCAAATCTTATTCAGGTTAGTTCTTAATAAATACTGAATAAAAATTAAAACATTACACACTCTGTGTAATATTCGAATCTCTAACTTCAAATAAGAGGGCCTCTCTCTTTAGCTATTTTCTCAAAAGTCAAACAAAAAATTATAATATAAAAAAGGGTTAATTTCAGCATATGTCTCTTGTATTTGGTGACAATTTCAAATTTAGTCACAGATAATCGATATTAATTTGTCATTTAACAACACATGCTATCATATTTTGAACAATTTTTATCATTCCAATAACTTTTTCAGGTGAAACCCTATTTTAGGCAAGACATTTTAGTCTCTTCTATTTTAGGCAAAAGTCATGGAAAGAACCAAAGTGTCCAAAATATGATCGATAATCTGGGTGTTATATATATAAAAACAATTATCTATGACTAAATTTGGAAATATCACTAAAGACAAGTTATTTATGCTAGAATTAACTAATTGGAAAAATAATTTAAAAAGCTGAAAAGATTATAAAAATATATATATATATATCCTTTCCTAAAATAGGATTTCACCGAAAAAATGATCAGAAGGATCAAAAATGTCAAAAATATGATAATATGGAGCGTTAAATAACAAAAATGATAATTGTCACCAAAGACAAAAGAGTTATGCTATAATTAACTATATAAAAAATTATTTACTCAAAACATTCCTTAATCATATCTTACTTTGACTATTTAAAAATCAAAACCACAAACACTGTCAAATCCCATATTAAAAGAAGTCATTTCACATTTATTAATTTTCTATTTTAAAATGTTTTAGTATTTGACCAACTCCTTCCATTCTAACTATAATTAATTATTTATTATGCAATTTATACTAAGAAAATTTGTGTTGTTAGTAGAACAACATACCTTATTAACTAAGAAGTGCTCTCCTCGTTCCAAGTCAAATGCAACTATTGGGCCGCCACTCACAATCTCTAATAGCAACACTCCAAAACTATAAACATCTGATTTTCTCGTAAAATGTCCGCTAATAGCATATTCTGGAGAAAGATAGCCCCTTTCACACACAAATAATAACAAAGTAAGGTTATTATTTAAGTAGATAAATTAAATTTGAGTATCAATATTTGTTTAACTTACAATGTTCCGGCAACTCGTGTACTAATGTGAGAAATGCTTCCCCTGAATAACCTAGCCAAGCCAAAATCAGCAACCTTTGGTGTAAAATTATGATCGAGAACAATGTTGCTGGCTTTAATATCACGATGAACTATGTGGGGATTCACTTCTTCATGGAGATAGGATAAAGCTTTAGCCACACCAAGGCATATTTCTTTCCTTAGCCTCCAACTAAATCTCATCCTGGTTTGTTCTGAACCTGTAAGTCAATCTGATGAGATTAGTTAAAGCCCATTTCCTACTATACCCAAGTAAGATTAAACTATGTATGTATTAATCTATTGGAGATTCGGAGATATTAAGGATAATTTGTTGGTACCGAGAAAGGCATGAATAAGGCTATTGTTTTCCATGTAATCATAGACTAGAAGCCTGTTGGCACCATCAACACAATACCCACGGAGTGTTACTAGATTTTCATGTTTGATAACAGACAATGCAGCAATCTCAGACACAAACTCCCTCTCCCCTCGCAGCGATTCAAGCTCAACCGACAGAACCTTAACAGCCACAAAGCTTCCATCTTCAAGCCGACCCTGTCACCACAATCATGAAGCAACCACATATTTAACATCAAAATGCCATCTTTAATGAATATTAAAAACAATATTCAACACCCAATATTGAGTATATATATCACCCCTCTGGTATGAAAAAATCAATCCGACCAGCAGTTTGCCTTTAATTGGACTGATTCAGTGCGAACGGATATTAATCTGAGTATAGTACAAATTTAAATGTCTCTTACAGTTAAGGTTTTCAAGGACATTGAGTATATTGTTATTACCTTATATACAGAACCAAAACCTCCCTCTCCGATCTTACAAGATGGTCTGAATCCTTGAGTCGCAGATTTCAATTCCTCGTATGAAAACAAACGAATACTCTCAACAATTGTTTCATCTGCACAATTAAGAAAGATTATATTCTAGCTGATGATCAAGAAAACCTCATATAACATACAGAAATAATATATCCATTCCCAGTACGTACAGGAATGGGTATGTAAATACCATATTGGGTTTTGGGAGACTCTGAAGTAGTGTTTGGTGAAGAGGGGAAGAAGCACTTTGAAAAGGGAAAAGAAAGCTTCATGTTTGTAATATGAAGATGCCCTTTCTGATTATTCTTCCTTCTAAACTCTGTGTTAGTCGTTTCAACTCTGATCTGAAACTTTATTGTGATAATAATGTATATAGCTAGCCATGGCCATGAATGTTGACTTCCATATATACAAAAGGGTGGATGGAAAAGGTCTAAAAAATTTTAATTTAAGCAAGCTTGACATGCATACTGTTATTGTTGTGGGTGGTGGCATGGATGGATTTCTTTGAAATCGAAAAGTCAACTTTGACCTCCTTAAATTAATTATTTTAGTTTTGCAATAAAATGGGATAATCAACTTGATGAAGATGGACGAATTCATACCTGATTCTATAATCTATATATCCTCATGGCTATATATTTTCATAAATCACCCTTCACCTATTTTAAAATATCAAAATTAGTCCTCAACTTCGAATGGAAACAAATTAAACCTTTAACGGCTTTAACTATGCATTTGTTATCTGATTTAATCATTCAGACACGATTTTGATAAAATACGGAAACAATGTTGAGAATTCAAACTTCTTATGACTTATGTGTAGAAGAATTTAGAAAAAGCAGTAAGAAAAATGGGTGTGGTGATCGAATATTCATGACCCTACGAAGAGAGTTAGAGTTTAATTAGAAACATTCAGTACAATAGGAGAAGTTTAAATGATTTTGGTTTGAGAAATTAGGATTTTCACAATTTTGATTTAAAAAGTTAAAATTCGCACATTTATAACAATGATCAATAAAGAAAATAGTAAGATAGACTTCAATTAAAATTTTTTGCATTTGGTTGAAAAACTAAATCATGTATCAAATACAATGTTAAAGAATTAATATGGTCTAATTGTAATAAGTTGATGAGGACAAATTTTGATATTTTGAAATATGTAATTGAAGACTATTTATGATATATACTTTAAATTGTCATCTCTCATACCATAAATTTTTAAGCAGAGGGTGACTTAAAGATTAAAATAATAAAATTTTGACTTAGCTTCCATGAGAAATAAGTTATTTATATTAAGTATATATTTAATTGCGTACGTGTAATTGAAACGGATGCTACCTAGTACCTACCTAAGTAGCTCTACTGCAGGGATTAGAATTGACTTGATTAAAAAAAAAAAAAAAAAAATTGACTTGGTTAAGGGATTGTAGAAGAGAGGATAGTATCACATTAATGTTGATATATTAATATATAGGATTGAAATTATCAAAATCCTATATATATTAATATATAGTGATTACTATGCATTAATGTAGTAGTTTCAGTGCATTCATATAATAACTACGGAGCTGGAGTAGTTATTGTGCATTCATGAATAATTTATCATTCATTATTGGAGAAGTCTGCATGTTTTGTACGTTAAACGATGTTCTCACCTGAAGGAGACTATATATATATATATATATATAGTCATGATCAGGTGTGGCCTGGTCATTAGGTGTGGCCATGTGACCTATTTTCAGTCATTAGATCATATCAACTCATCAAATCAACGCGCAATATATATATATGTTACAGAACACACTATTGCACATTTTTATTTTTTTTAAAAATACGACGGTATTATTGTAATTTTGTGTAAGTTATTGTTTTTTGCCATCCAGTGCACATTTTTCCTTCTTCCAGTGCACATTTTTATTCTATATAGTGCACATTGTTATGCCATACAGTGCACATTGTTATGCTATATAGTGCACATTTTTCCTTCTTCCAGTGCACATTGTTATGTTATACAGTGCACATTGTTCCTTTTTCCAGTGCACATTGTTCCTTCAACCAGAGCACATTGTTCTTTCATCTAGTGCACATTTTTATACCATACAGTGCACATTGTTGTGCCTTTTACAGCTTTTTTTTTAATTGTATACGACAAACTTTTTTAAAAGATCAATTAATCTTGATCAGTAATTACTAATTTGAGTTGAATATTGTTTGTTTGTTTATTATTTATGTTCGTTTATGATTTGTGATGATAATCGATCCTATATTAAATTTAATATTTTCAATAATTGTTTCACATCTTTGTGCCTCCAGTGCGCATTTTTACCTTCTAGTGCATATTTTTCTTTTTTCTAGTGCACATTTTTCCTTCTTCCCATGCACATTATTGAAGTTCGTAGGTGACAATTTTTTTTTATCTACGGCTAAGATTCTATCTCACTTCTCACATGGGACCTATCTCACCCAAATCGCTTCCCCCTCTCTCTCTCTCTCTCTCTCTCTCTCTATATATATATATATATATATATATATATATATATATATATATATATATATATATATATATACACACACACACACACTAGAGTAGACCAATATGATAATTCTCACCCACAAGTGTTGATTATGCACAGTTTGTGCTCCTTTCTGAAATGAGTCGTAGGCTTCGTTAGGGAAGAGCTTTGCTAATTAGGACAAAAGAAGAAGGAAAATATAAATTATAAAATGACTATTTCTTGTTCATGAATAAATTATGATCATAAACATGTACATGTATATGCATTTGTTTATTTAACGTTGATGAATATGTTCATGAGCGTTAACGAACACGCTTACAAACGTTAACGAACACAACGCTAGAACACGTTCACGAACGTATTCACAAACGTTAATGAATACGTTCATGAACGTGATTGTTAACGTTAGCGAAGACTATGTTCACAAATGTTAATAAACGCTTAACAAATAAACACGAATAAAATTTTTAAAAATTTTAACAAATAAACACAAACATGAACACTCTAAAAATATTCACAAACAAACACAAACATGAACACTCTAAAAATATTCACAAACAAACAAAAACAACATATATTCACTCATGTTTTGTTTGTTAACAGCCCTATTAACAGCCAAATATGTAGAAGAGTTTTATGAGACTACTTTTAGATATTTTCGATGTCTAAAGTGGGCGGTTGAAAATATGTTAATCTTATAATAATATAATAACTACATACTGCCCAACTTGCTATTATGAGATTAAGCAATCCCTTTGGACCAAGAAGCCCATTAAAGGCATCACAAATAGAAATTCCAGTAATGGCGCATACAATTAATGCAGAAAACACGCATTTGCGTGCTCCTAATTCCTATTAACCATTTCCTCCCAAAAAGTTGAATTCCTTACTCCCAAGACTCTTCACCCTCCCACCTAATATAATATCTAAGAGGGTATAAATTATGATAATTTAGTTGCTCATTAAACTCTCACAATCTGCTCGCTACTGCTAATTCCTATCATCTTATTATACACTACTGTTTTTATTTGTAGGCTGTACCCAAATTCTTCCCCTCGATCATTGATGGTGGTGTGTTGTGGGTGGAGCTTTACGTAATCCCATTATCCCTTCCTCTCTCTCTCCCACCAGAGAGAATCTTAGGCATACTAGAATAAGAATCACAGGAAGCTTAGAATAGGGAGTCATAATCTGGCTCAAAATACATAGAATACTAATATTCTCTCTCAAGCATAGGATAAGTTAGTAACCTGTAACTTGTCTCTAGCAAAGAAAATCTAAGACCAGACAAAGTTTTAGTAAAGATATCAGCTGATCTATGTATTTGAGTCAGATTACAACGAATACTTGATATAAGTCATTGTCAATTGCTACACCTTCTCCTTTTTGTCTATTTGCTCTCATATTCCTTCAACTCTTTTTTGTGATTTTCAACTTCAAGTTTTTACTTCTTTTCTTCTATTGAAAAGAAAGGAGAAGTGATTTTCCTCATTATGTGATTCCCGTTCAGTATTAGTAGTAAGTTTTTTTGGAATTTTGTGTTGATCTTGGTATTGAGGAAAGAAGAGTACGATGGGTAACTCCGGGAGCAGCGGGCGGCGGAGAAGCGGCGGCAGCAGTGGGAGGGAGGAGCAGCAGTCTGCGGCGGAGGTGAGCTCCAACCGCTATGTGTTTGCGGCGGCGACGCCTTTCCCTCCCCAATACCAAAACCCGAACGCGGCGCCGTATTTCCAGTACCCGGGTCAGTACTACTCGCAGCAGCGCATATTGGGGGCGGGTAACGGACGGTACCCGTGCGGGGCCCCGCCGGCACCTTATGTGGAGCACCAGAAAGCCGTGACGATACGGAATGATGTTAATCTCAAGAAGGAGACGCTTCGGATCGAGGCAGACGAGGCCAACCCTGGCAAATACCTCGTTTGTTTCACCTTTGACGCCACCGTTTCGGGAAGGTATATCGCTTTATCTCACGTTTCTTCTCATTTCTCTTTAAATTTTTTTTTTATGCTTGTCCACTGGCCCCACACCTTGACCTCACAGAAATAACGTGCGTTTGGTTAGAAGCAATGGAATTGTAATTTTGTGAAAATAGATAAGTAGGAATTTAAATTAGGATATTAATAAAATTTATAAGAATTTGCTAAGCACATTGTGCTCAGTTGGCACCTCTATGATCCTCGTTAAGGGAAAGTCACAAGATTGAACTCCAAGATTAACTCTTTGAGTTACAACAGATGGAGAAAGTATATTGAACAGATACTATAATTGTAATATCGTCTTTTTTCCTTTCCATTAACCATCTAATTGGAATTCATGGGGGGAGCTCTATGAATTTCAATTTCGGAGGGAATTGCAATTTCATGGAATTGACATTCTCTCCAACCAAACAATATAATTGTGCTCCACAAAGAATTAGTTTGTAGTTGAATTACAACTAAAGCCTACCAAACAAGTCCTAAGTAGAGGATTTGAGCCCAATTGGGTGGGGCTCCCACAATGCGGCTATCAGGATTGATCTTTCATTTTATCTACAATTTACTGCCTAAGAAGTAAGAACCAACTAAACTATTCGTGCGGACAAATTTTCTTTATGCTTAATTATGTATTTCTTGTGATGCTTGAATGTAATATGATATATGAAAACAATGGCAAAAAGCTTTCAACTTTGTTAATCTGCAGAGGATAATTGTATATTGTATTTAGCTCATTGATACTTATTTCCTTTGGAACCAAACAATTAGCTGATTTACAGATTTTAGTTTCTTCTTTTACATATATGCAGCATGACTGTAATCTTCTTTGCAAAAGAAGGTGAAGACTGTATAGTGACTCCTGTGATGGAAGCTTTGCTTCCACCAGTGACAGTGCAGTTCCAACGAGGCCTAGCTCAGAAGTTTAGACAGCCATGTGGAACTGGCATTGACCTCTCGATGTTCGAGGAAGCAAAATTGTCAAAGGAAGGCGACATGGACGTATATCCCCTGGTAATCAAGGCAGAAGCATCATCCCCAGATAGCCAAAGGGATACAGAAGCATCCCCAGTTTCTGGTCACACAAACTCTCAGATAACTCAGGCAGTGTTTGAGAAGAGCGGCGAGCCTCATGTCAGGATAGTTAAGCAGATTTTGTGGGTGAATGGCATGAGGTACGAGTTGCAGGAGATATATGGGATTGGAAATTCAGTAGAAGAAGGTGAGTTCGATGGAAATGATCCCGGGAAGGAATGCGTTATTTGCCTATCTGAACCTCGCGACACTACTGTACTTCCCTGTCGCCACATGGTATGCTTTCAGTCCTCTACCACTCTTTGTCTGCAAAAAAAAAAAAACAATCAAATATTGAAACTACTGGCACCTCTGTTACCATTCCAATTGGGTGCTCAGGTCTGGCATTGATTGATTCTTTTGGCTAATAAAAATTTGAGAAATTATAAAACAAATACTACCTTGTAAAGAATCACGAGTTTCAAACACTGATGTGTTATTTCTTGATGCAGTGTATGTGCAGTGGCTGCGCAAAAGTTTTGAGGTTTCAGACGAACCGATGTCCTATTTGCAGACAGCCAGTCGAGCGTCTCTTGGAGATCAAGATCAGCGCTGATGCTGCTGAGGAATGACGAGACAGTTGTTGCCACCTCTCTCTCTGTAAATGCTTTATTCTACTTTCATTTTCCCAGTAACCAGACTGGAAGTCCCAACCATCAGTTTGCAGTTAGTGTTGGATATTCTAAGCAGTTCTTAGAATCATAATCCCCACCATTTATGTTAGAGTGAGTATACAGTTTGAGATTGATGCTAGCTCTGGTATGATGCATTCTGTGTTATCTTGAACATTATGATATTCTGTGCAGTTGCAGCTATGTTTGCTCCACTTTGCCAGATAAAATCAGGTGATTTAGTTCATTTGGAAACTGTGTTACTATGTTCAGATGGTGCAAGAATATGCCAAATAAAATCTTTATTTAAAATATTATATTTTTCTTCGACTTTTCAGTGTTTAGTTGCATTCCAGAAAACTGTATTAGTGTGTATGATTCATTTTCCAAAAAATCACAGCAAAATCTCATTAGCCAACTAATTTCCGGAAGAAGGTGAGAAGAAAATAGGCGTGAGAGAGGGCAGAGAACTTGGAAGAAGCACTTGGAAAATGACTTCTCCAAAAAAAAAAAGAAAAAAAAAAAGAGGAAGTCATTTTCTTAAAAATTTGATGTATATTCCATTCATCAAGACATGATTTTTTATCTGAAAATCTGAGAAATTAAGTTTCCTAAATTTAAAGTTAAACACCAGCTACATCAATCCTCTTTTTTTTTTTTTACATATAAAAATATGACAAATGGATTAATAAATATACAATCGCTAAGGGCCCTTTGGTGGTGTAGTGAAACTTTTGACTTCAGAAAATTTGGGTTCCTAAGAATGTGATTTTTTAAAACGTGAGAAAGTTTTTCAATTTGAGAATAGTCAATTTTTTTTACACGTAACTAAAAATAAAAATATGTAAAATTATTATACGTATGTATGGGTAACAAGTTAATTTTTCTAGTAAAGTTATTTCCAATGAATATATTCTATAAAGATTACTTCTCCATAAATCTAATTGGATGGTTAGAAAGCAGAAAGCAGCTTCAAAAAGTCAACAATGAAAGAAGCATTGACTCCACCACACCTTTACTTTATGCCTGACATGACTTGTGCCTTTCTCTTAACCACCAAGTCAATACTCAATAGATAGATATATCAACAATAAGAATAACTTTATTATCATCACACATGCTTGTGACGTGGGTGTGTC
The DNA here is from genome assembly GCF_003576645.1 of Ipomoea triloba. Taxonomy (NCBI): domain Eukaryota; kingdom Viridiplantae; phylum Streptophyta; class Magnoliopsida; order Solanales; family Convolvulaceae; genus Ipomoea; species Ipomoea triloba. The sequence goes on along the minus strand of NC_044924.1, from coordinate 11,493,343 downwards.
CTAGCCCTGATATCACTTGTTAAGATCAAGATCTTACTACTATACCAAAAGCTATAACTAATAGCGAAAGCGCAACTTTGCTTATACCGCCACACATTTTTGAGAAGCTTGGTGCTTTCCTTATACTGCCACACATTTTTGAGAAGTTGGATGCTGGATTTGACCTTTACCGGTCTCCGCCCAACAATCCCCCAACTACAGGATGCTAGACTCGATCTTTACCGACCTCTAGCCATAAATTACAAACAAAATGCAGAATATGTTACTACTACAATCATGAAAAACCATAATGTATATTGCTTCTCTCAATCAGTCTGTAGTGGGAGACAAGTGCACTTTGTATGTATTACCCAAATGTGTTGTGTCTCCCTCACTTGCAAAACTGATTTCATTCCAACCCCTAAAACATTTTTATCTCCAAATTCCAAACTCCCCCACATGTTTAGTTTTTTGGCTCTGTTTGGTAAAATAGTTGGCTTATCAGTCAATTTTGGCTTATTTTACAACTATTAGCTGTTTAACTTGGTTAAAAAATCAATGTAAGTGTTTGGTTAATCAACTTTTTGTAACTCCAAAATACTAAAATTCAAAAAACTTCTCAAAGCAACTTTTTCAATTAGCTTTTTGAGAAAAGAAATTATACCAAAAAACTATCAGCTAACAGCTAATTTACCAAACATCTTTCTACAATCAAATAATGTTATCAACTAGTTATACCCTCTAACTCAATTAACTAACAGCTATCAGCTAACAACCATTTACCAAACAGGACCATTTGTCTTTTGAAACCAATCAACAGACACATAGGAAAAACAGACAAGAAGCAAAGGAACCTGACAATCTTCATTGTAAAAAAATTGCACAAAAGTGTGTTGTTGTTGGTACATCCAATTACCAGTAGTACCTGGTTCCAACTTTGTAGAAATAAGGTTTCTGTCTACTTATACAAACTTTGCATGCTTTGAACTCCAACAATTCTCTAAATAATATAGTCTCAGGAGGGCCAGCAACTACCGCAATGTTTGCCAGGATATACCTCGGCTAACTCAATACATAACGAATGATGACCAGCCAGTTTCTCATTAAAAATTGGTTAAGGGAGAAGAAAAGTTTTCAAAAAAAAAAAAAAAAAAAAAAA
>NC_044924.1:11352447-11490986 GCF_003576645.1 Ipomoea triloba | reverse complement strand
TTTAAAAAAAAAAAAAAAAAAAAAAAACTAAGAATTACAAATCTCACAACAAACAATGTTAAATTATTCTAGCAGGTCAATAAAATATTCCTTTGAAAACCTTTCATACTTACAAGGTGGTAGGGTAGAGGCACTCTTCATCCAATCTTTGTGGTGCCCACGACATGATATACAATGCACTTGGCTAATCTCAATGCACGAGCTATGTCATATGTGTTTTCGGTCCAGGTTCGAATGTGGAGGAACAGGGCCCCGTGTTGCAGTGAGTGGTCTCGTGATGCCGGGCAACTACTTGTAACTTGAACCGACCACTTTCCCAGAAATTGATTGTTTTTCCTTCAGGCTTGAACCCAACAATGAATCGGAGTTGCTAGTTTGGCTCTCGCCGAAGCCCGGTCGCATCCAAATTTTTATGTGCCCTTCCCGGCAGACAGTAAGAACAGATTCATGGGTGAATATCAAACCGGAGAGAGGCTCGGTGTGAACACGGTGAGTGACCAATGGAGAAAGCTTCGGAACATCTCGCATGCTCGGAGCAGGTTGCAATGTTCCCACGGGGCAAGCACTATCCCAATGAGCCGACTGGCTTCCAGTACTAAAGGTTGGAGATCCACCAGAAGGACGGCGAACTGGCACCACGAGCTCATCCATTTCCAAATCCCATAAAAGCAATTGTGTGTCCTGTAAATCAATGGCAAGTAATTTCACATGTATCACATGAAATCAACCTATGAATAGTACCACAAAGCAAAAAAGATAACACTTTGATTTTTTGTCAGGCCACGAGGTGTCCTGAGCAGGCCCTAACTGTAGGAGACACCTTTAAGCCCATACCATACTCAGAGTAATCCCCGTTCGCTATATTGGTTTTTCCATACAAGAGGGGGGTCGAACTCCCGACCTCTCTTAAGGGACAAGAGTGCACGGCCACTCACGCCAACCAAGCTGGTTAAAAGATACACTTTGATGATGCCAATAATGGTGCACAACTAACTACCTGGCCAACAGAACCGAACCGGTAGACAACATTTTCACCACTGCCATCTGAATTCGGTGCTGACCAATAAGAATCGAATGCCACTCCACTCACCTGTCAGTCAAGACTTAAAAGAATAAGGTCGCTGTAATGTCGGAAAAGGAAATAAGGAAACACATGCTAGATACGCTATAACTCACCCAAGAGTTGTGTCCCTCACCCCATGCAACAACTTTCCGTTCATCCATACTCCAAACTTGTACTAGGTCATCCTCCCCACCGGTCAAAACATATTTTCCATCCATACTGTTGTTTAATTGATTCAGTTATTATCCATTCATGAACATATTGATAAGTTAAGTGAGTGTTACGCGTGTATGCCCACACGTGCAAGTGTAACATAATTTAAAGCTAAAAATGATTCAATGCCATATGGATCTCTTATGAATTCTAAACAATGATCTTACCTCCAAGCACAGCATAACAAAGCGCCATAGTAGCTTTTCCCACCACATATAAGGTGCTCATTTTTGTAGTCAAATATTCGAAGGTAACCTACATTCATTTATAGTTCTCAGTAGTATAAACACTAAAATCGAAACAAAGTATGGGAAAGCAAAAGAAAAGAATTGGAGAGATCAAAATTCTCTAGAAAGAGTCAATACCATCCCTCCCTACAGTAGCAATAAAGGCCCCATCTGTTGAGAAAGCTATGCAATTTATTGAGCCTTGACAAATATGCCATCTAGCAACAGGATTCTGCATAAACTACGAAAAATCAATCTAAAGATGGAACATAAACTCAAAGAACACAGGAATTGAAAAGAAAAAAAAAAAGAAAAAAAAAAAAGCAAACAAAAGCAAAAATAGCATATGAAAAAATTCATTTGTTATCATGATATCCTTAAAAATCCAGTGCCGCAGGCAACATTGTCACTTATACCTATAGCAAAATGAAGAGTACTACAAGGAACTAGATGCACAAATGATACTACCTTACTGTACCGTGCATGTGCCACTGAAAATTGAGCCTGATCCTTGATAATTGGAAATGAAGGATCACCAGAACCATCTTTGTTCTGTAAAATGACAACCAATAGATTTGATATTGACGCAAATACAAACTTGAAAGTGACAACTAACATGAAGACATCAAGTATATTCCTAGTGATTGTCAGGACTTGCCTTGTCATAGACATAAAAGTTTCCATCTACATGAGCAACAACAAAAGCTCCATCGCTATTAGGCACCCATGCAATACTAGTACAGCGACTGTTAAAAGCAAGGAAAATATTACGTAAAGAGCTTCAAACCTTAGACACTAGACTGACTAGGACGGGGAAAATTATAGGCATACTAGTTATCAAATATAGGTTAGGAATTCAATAGTAGCTGTGGTAGTCAAGATGTTGACTTATTGGGAGAGACCAGTTTCAATGTGTTAAAGTAGTTAATCTACAAAAAAGGTTTAAAGCATTTAACTTATTAATCTGGAATTTAGAAGGATGGGGGTGGAGGAAGCAATTGCATTAGAGTTTTACGTGTTGTTAACAGAACCATCTTTGTTATAATGCAGTGCTCCAACAAGCTTTTTTCCAACATCTTGCAATTGTTGCCGCAAATTCACTGAATAGACTGCAAATTCAAAAATAAATATTTAGTTCATATAAGGAAATGGCTTTTCTTGGAAGTCCATTTGAAAATAAAATATATTTTTTAGTTTTTACCATCTCCAGTATTTAACCCAATAAGCAGATCATGGCCATCCTTTGCGTCTGGGTCAAATGCATGGCAGACAGGGTAGTAATTACCAAAATGAATAGACTTTACAGGATCCTACATTTTAACACAAATCTATTAACATTAATATATACCAGATAAGAACCAGAAGCTCAGTGCAGAGGAAACATACCTTATCTCGAGAATTCAAGTCACTGATAAATATTGCATCACCAACATTGAATACCAAGTAAGTTCCCTTGCCATCAAAATTTGAATTACCCACCAAGTTATTTGAATTTGAAACCCCTAATGATCCAATTCTACTAGTTGCACTGCTCACCGACTTACTTCCACCATTCCCTCCAACTAAATTAAGTGACTTACTCCCATTTCCACCACCCAATAACCTTGCAGCTGCGGACCTAACACCGCTGCTGACACCAAAACCTGATGACGACTGTGGTTGTGCTTGCATCGGCTTACCTTTAAGATGAGCTAGTGTTACCTGGGAATCAAGTTCATCCAAAATAGCGTAAGATTAGGTCACTGTCAATTTCTAGATTGAAAGTACTCAAATGGGTTATAAGTCAACAGTCATCACCAAGCTACTACAGCTTACTCTCTAACTCAAAAAGAACTGACGGCTGTCTTCTTTGCAAAAAACATATGCTTTACTTCACAAATTGGTTAAGTGGAATTGGAAAAGCTTAGACAGAAAACTATCAGAGAGTATATAAACTAATAACTAAAGCCCTTCAATTAATCAACTATTAGTTGAAAAAGAAGTGGAGACCTAAAAGCTAATACCATAAAGATTAGCATAACTAGACAAAGAGCTAGTACAAAGTGGGCAAACACTATAAATAAACCTCTCCAATCAATATCAACTCCGGATTCCCAAATTGGCTAAAGAAATAAGATTGGCAACAAACAAATAAATAAGTCAACATTGCCACTGGAAAACTGTAAAAGCTGTGGTACTCAACTAATCAGAAGCAGTACAGGTCCAAAAATCATATCTATGTACACCAAATTCATCCAATAATTAGAGACCAGATTGCCAATTCAAATCCAAAACCCAAACTTAAAAATCTAATCTTGATGCCATACTACCCAACAGAATGCAGAATTGAGATTTAAAAAGCTGAAAATCAAAACCGAGAAGCAAGAAAAAAACGAAATTTTAGCTAACCCTAGAGTTGATGAAGAACCTGAGTAACAGTCTTGCCATGGCTATAGTGAAGAAGACCAGTAGGGTAAGTCTTCTCGTACTGAAGCTTGTACCTCCCCTCTGGGGTCTTGAAATACGTCTTCAAACCAGGCGATTGCGCGTTGTTCCCAGATGTAGACGACGACGCCATCAAACTATTACTCCCCGCTGTGTTGATCATTCTTGAAACAATCACTCTCCCTCTTCTTATCCTACGTGCTCAAAACACACACTAAAATCATCTAATTCAGAATTGGGTTTCCCGTTTCCTCCGCCCACCTCTGTTTCTCTACAAATTTCCTGTAAAATTTGAGTATACTTTTTGGATCAAGTCTATGCACACGAAACCATTCTTGCAAAGGGCGAAGAGAACTGAGAAGGGGGGATGGACGGTTAAGATTGACCTTGGTGCATTTATTCTTGTGTGTTTCTTTCGTTTTCTACCTCTTTAATTTGTGCAGTAGTGTGTTGAAGGAGGGTGCGGTTGAGATTCACGTTCACTGTCAAAGGTGGAAAAAAGTATGGTTTTCAGTTTGGGCTTTTGTGTGTTTGGGAGTTTCCATTTTCCCACTGGGTAAAACAAATATGGAGACCACTGTTCATTCTATTTCACCAATTTGTTTGAGTTCAGTAGGTTCTAGCTTTTTGTTTGGATTAAGGTTTTAAGGTTATTATAACTCTTTGTTTGAATTTAGATTTAAGGTTTGAATTCCAAGATTATTTTATAATTTTTTTGTGAAGAGTGTATTATGGGAAAGAATTCTGAATCAGACTTTTTTTAATAAGAGTATAACTCTATAAACACAACTCGGATTGAATTCAAATTAATCTTGCACTGATTGAGATGTTGAATGTCATATGCAAAAATAAATAAACATACTAGTTGATATTTACAATTTGATCTTTTTCACAAGAATACATTTGTTATTTCAATGAAAGAAAAATGAAATTAAATAACACTTCAGCGACTCTCCCATATGGGAGGATCGGGAGGTCATGGGTTTGAACCCTAGTAGGACGGTATTGATTCTTTGTACTTTAGTAAGTTGAGAAATTAGTTATGAATAGATATTACATTGTAACCTAGTAAGTAGCACTATAAAAAAAAATTAAAAAAAAAAAAAAAACATTAGTGCTTCTAGTTTTATGATGATTTTGGTATTTTAACATTTAACCCATGGACTTTACTAGCATACCATATTTGGTCATCTATTACAATTTTAAAACAATTTGATGTTTTATAATCTTAGTTTTCTCATTTTGTTTAAAAAATGTTCTAAAATAATACAATAAACAATAATTTAATAGATTTAAATGAAAAATTAAATTTTTATTTTATTATATATATCATTTGTTATGTCATTTACGAATGTTTTTAAAATAATATTAAAATTATCAAATTACTATACTGTCTCAACATTTAAAATTAATTAGATAAAAATTATACAAAGCAATCAAGTTCTACAATGTCAACAAATTTATGAAATTAAATGTAGTTAAATTCAAAATTAATAGTAAATGTGACAATTTTATAATCACTGTGAAATTAAAAGTGACATTTTTTACGAATATTAAGTACCATCTATATAGGTTGACTAATCCCTATTCAATAATATTGTTCCAAGTTGGAGTATAATCGCATCTCAAACTTGAACATGACTCTTTCATGACTTTCAATTCAAAAAGATTCTTATGAACTTCTTAAATTATTTTAATGAACGATTTCTTAAACATAATTTGAATGATAATGTTACAAGTTGAAGTTTAATTTAAATCAAATGCTCCAAATTTTGTGAATATAGTATAAATTTTTAAATTAAGATTGACAATATTTGAAACCTTAGGTTGTGTTCATCCTTGAAATTGGGATGCTTGTAAGGTGAGTTGACTTCCTCTGTGTTTTTTTTCTTTTTTTTTTTTTTTAAGTTGAGATGATTTGCATTACAAGAGAGAAATGTCATAGGGATGAGTACTTTTTTTACTTTTATCCACATAATTCTTTTAATTAGTTAAAATTTTAATAATATTATTATTATACTTAATTAATAGTCGTTAACCAATTAACAAATCAATACATGACATAGACTAATTAATTCAAACTTTAATATTCAATTACTTTTTTTTTTTAAACACTCATGATTCGATCATATGATCACTCATTTGAAATGATATTCAATTTATTTTTACAAGGTAGTATTTCTCACCGAGAAGAATCAATACCCTCACCACTGAGGTTCGATCATATGATCACTCATTTGAAATGATAACTGAGATATCATCACGCTATATAGTAATTGACAATACTCCAGTACTTATTAATTTATTCATTTAATCATGATTGTTAGTCGAGGGTACCATTGGTGTAGCTCCCACTATAGCAACGCAACTTGGAGTCGTATATGGAGGTGGAAGGTTCCTAACCATATTTGGTCATAGAGTTATCAAAAAGGGCCCAACCCAGTTGGATGAGCCCGCTAGTCTAATTTTTAGACGAGTTGAGTTGGAGATTTCTCCAATCCTAATTGTGACGGGCATGTTTAGCTCGTGGTGATACCCGGGTTATACCAGTTGACCCTTGTAGCCCACTGGCCAACCCCTAAACCATAAACACACATGTGATTTTGTAAAAAAGTTTAATGTGTTTGATTGGAAATAGTATTAATTGTTAACTTAGCTCACCAAAAAAAAAATTAATTGTTAACTTAGAGGTTAAAGGTTTAAATCTTGGACTATACAAAAAATTCAATATTTTAAAACATAAATATTCGTTAAATCATTGATAATAATTGGGCTGACGAGCTGACTCATTTATCCCATCAACCCATTATGTGGTGGTATGTTGGGTTACGAAAAATGTAACTCGACCTAACCCCTTTTTTAGGCTTAATGGGGTTACAAAAGTCATGAATGGCCTCGAGTAGATTACTTGTGTAACAAGTTGGGCATGATCAATATCTATGCTCCAACTTGAGGGAGGGTGTTAGACATTATATGGTAGGAATATATTTAGTATGATCTTAGGGATTCTGTACATATTCTTAGAGATTTATTTGCGATACTTACTTTAGTTAGTATGTATAGTCTTGTATAAATAGGTGTATTCTTTTGATTGAAATATATGAAAGAAATATGGAGTTCTCCATTTCTACAAGGTGCAAGATTGCTCCCAGGTAAAAAATGGGGTTAGATCTGAGTTATTGATAAAATCTAAATTAATGGCTCAAATCAATGAAAATTAAAACAAATATATATATATATATATATATAAGCAGGTCCTCTTATCTAAGCACTTGATGATAGACAACCTAAAGGAATTCATGAAATTGTTTATAAAATTAATAAAAATTTATTTTATTTTATTTTTTCTTAAGAATGAAAAACAAAGCACTTTAAGAATGAAAACAAATCGCGCACCTTAAGCATCAAAATCACGCACCTTAAGTACACAAACCACGCAGCTTAAGCACACAAACAAAGCACCTTAATAACATAAACAATGAACCTAAAGTTTTTAAATGGCGCACCTTAAGTACACAAACCACCCACCTTAACATACAAATCACTCACCTTAAGAATGAAACCCACGCACCTTAAGAAGGAAATTCACGCACGTTAAGAAGGAAATTCACGCACCTTTAAGTTTCAACAACTGACTCACCTTAAGTACAGAAACCACAACCTTAAGAAGAAAAACCATGCACCTTAAGAAGGAAATTTACACATACACCTTAAATTTGACCTAAATGCAAAAAGACCAAATTTCCACTGCGCGTTTTTTAATCATTGTTAATCCTGAACGTTGATTTAGGCAAGATCAATAGCTCAAATTTAACCACACAACTGCACATGAAACCATCAACCGCACGACAACGACCCATTTCATTTCTCATATGATTAAATATAATTCTAATATATAACTTTCTTATACATTTAGGCAAGTAGGCAAAGAAAAGGATATTTGACGCCTTATTCTAAGACAAGATACCATGAGTTTCGTGGTGCAAATCCAATGGGTTCTTGAGAAATATTTAATAAAGTTCATTCATCCTTAAAGAAGTTATTGAGAGAGCTTTTGGTGTTTTTAAGACTTAATGGAAGATATTACAAAAATGCCAACATATTCATTAATGGATCAAAATAGAATAATTTGCTCATGTTTCACATTGCACAACTACATTACGAAAAGCACAATTGGTGACCCAAATTTTAGAATCATTGATCAAGATCTAAAGTTCATACCTCCTAATATTTTTCAAGATGCTGAGACTAATTATAGACCAACTAACAATCATTTACCAAGCAGGCCTATATTGTTAAAGATGGAGCATATTATATTAATTATATTAAATCCTTCTGATATCTAGCTAGCATAAGATTGTATTGTCAACAAACTTAATGAGCTCAATACAAAAAAAGAGCAAATCACTACCACTTAGCTTTCTAGGAACTAATGACCAAATTTTTTTTTTATAAAAACTTATAGAAACAGGAAATGTTGAGGAGCGAGCCCGGCCACCAAGAGATTAATCCCATATGAAGACACGTATAATAGTATAAATTAATTCTAAATTTACACCCAGAGCATCACCAATTGAAGATTTTTTGTGATTTTCTAGAAAGCAAACTTACGTGGAAGAGGGATGATGAAGAGAGAGAAAAAAAAAATCTCTCTACAAGGCATTGGTTATGTTTTAAGGGATTCTCAATAGTTTATTTTTTTTCCCTAGTTTTTTGTACCACTCATCTTTCACCTCATTATCCATTATCTTACTCAATCACTAATTGAAGATTCTAAAACCCTATTCGGCATTAGTTTTAAATTTTTTTTCTCAATTTTTTGTGAGCTCACCATTTTATTCTACTATATTTTAATTATTTTTCTATCTATTAACATTCTAAGAATAAAACAATATCAACAACAAGAAGTGCAACGACCAGCATGCTTTTAAATTAAAAAAACAAACAGGCCTACCGTGGTAGCAAGCTAGTTGGCCACTGTGACGCAAACGTGTCTCACTATAAAAAAAAAAAAAAAAACTGACAAAATTTCAATTTGCAGGAGGACCCAAAAACCTCATCTCCACATTAGTTAATTAAAAAGCTATTCTTCTAGTTTTTACTATTTGAAAAACCAAGAACAATCCCCTATTGGGATGCTTTTATCAAACTTGTGAGAGATTTTGGTGCCCTGATCGCGTGTATTGCAACGCAGCGCCCAGCCGTACAGGGTGCACTCATTAATGATGTTTTTCAGCTTCTTTTCTGTCATTTTTGGTTTTCAGCTTTGTTTTTCCTTTTTTTTTTTCTTGTCTCTCATCTTCTCTTTTCTAATCACACCTATAAAAACTTATTAAAAACTACAACCATTGAGGATGATCTAAGAGCATTCACCAGAAGACTTTTCACAATTTTTAAGACTGAAATTGTCACAGGGAAGATGGAGAAGATAAGTGAGAGAAGATTGAGGTTGTTCTGCAATTAAAGATTTTTGGAATAGTATTTTACGCAAAAAGAGAAAAATCGGAGAGGGGGAACTCTCACAAATATAAATAGTTAAAATCGTACAATCCAACCTCAAAATTTGTAACTTTCTTTATAGACTTTTTCCCTCTATTTAAACATACACACTATTTCTATCAAGTTTTACAATAAGTTATGTAAATTTCATAAATACTCATATGTTTTTTTATTTTTATCTTTTTATGTTTATTATATACAATCAATACACTATGTATCACATTAAATGTTATTTTTATCATTGAAAATAACATTTTTTTTCGAGCTTCGACATCCAAGAGTGCAAAATATAGGGAAATGTTGGACCAAAAGGTAAGTTTTTCCAGTAAACTTTTTGGCTGAGTTGAAAAGTAAAATCTCGTCAAAGTTTTTTGCAATATTTTCTGTATTTGGTTTCGAAGTAATTATTAAATTTTATATTAATTTACATTATTTAAGATATTGTATGTCATCTTTTATATGTTTTCCTCTTCTTATTTTTTTATTAATAATTAATTATTAATTATTAAGGCAAGTATAATTTATTTTGTATCATTGAGTTGTGCATTTTCTAACATTGAGTAGTGCATATTTGTACACATAGTGGTGTAGCCGCACTGACCGCACGTTAAGGACGACCACACCTGATTATGACCCTATATTTATTTATTTATGTTTAAAAAAAATACTTTTTTCTATTCTTTTCTTTAAAAATAGAACTCTAGAATTTTATCTAGACAACGACATTACGTGGACGGGTCGGTGCATATCCCCAGTCCCCAGAACTATCCATGAACATACTAGATTCTTCTACACTATACCATTGCCTTCTTCATAGTCCTATTTATTCAAGCCCCGTTTTTTCACTTCTTCACTCAATCTTCTGCATATTCAACCAAAAAGCTTCTTCGATTTCTAAAAGCAATCATTCTTTTTCCTACTTCCGTTTAAAGCATGCAAATCTTTGTGAAAACCCTTACCGGTAAGACGATCACTCTGGAGGTGGAGAGTTCCGACACGATCGACAACGTGAAGGCGAAGATTCAGGATAAGGAAGGAATTCCGCCGGATCAGCAGCGATTGATTTTCGCGGGTAAACAGCTCGAGGATGGCCGAACCCTAGCCGATTACAATATCCAGAAAGAATCAACACTGCATCTGGTTCTGAGGTTGCGCGGTGGCGATTTCTGAAGATGCAGACTCTGTGTTTGTTTTCTTAATGCTCATTTCTTTGTGTTTATGTCTCTTATAATTAATAGTTGATAATTGATAGGTATTTTAAAGGATTCCCCATTTTCTACTGCTGCTAGACTTAATTTACTTTTGTTTATGCCAATCTTGTAGTCCTGTAGTGTTTGGCTCTTTGTGCGAAATTGCCTATACAGACCCACCGAAATTCGCACCACCACTACCACATCGATAATTCTTACAAAGCTGTTCAAAGTGTGTGAAAAACATAGTTCTCAGTTGTTTGTTTCTTGAACGGTTTGTCTTCAACATACCAATTCATGAAATTCTTTTTCCGTCTTATACTCAGGTTTGTTCATTTCAACATTAACTTAGAGAAGAAATTTTGAAGAGATCGAATAAATGGTTACAAAATAAATAGGAACCAATTAACCTATCAAATTTTGTAAAATCTGATTGAGATAATAAAAATGACAGTTCTAGTTCGAATATGCTCCTTATCATGCATGCACTCCACGTCCATAGCTGCAACAGTTTTTTCTTGGATGGACGTTTAGACTGCTGAAAATACCAATACAAATAAGGCATGCATACATTAATTATGAGGTGATTAAATACCACCGTACTGTATATTTTTTTTTAATACTACTAACAGTATTTGTTCATAACTATTTTCTCAACCTATTGAAACACAAGAGTCAGTATCACCTCCCGTATAAAGGGAAGGGTTTGATACTACTGGACCAGCTGGCAGCTGTTGTGTTAATGTATCTGTTCCGGGCAAAGACCATGCATCACAAGTATGACGAAAAGATTAATGTTTAGAAGGGTTAGGACAGCAGTGAGCATGGTTGGAAAAGCAAGGAAAAAGAAGCCATTAAATTGCAGCAATTACTGGTGAAGTAGACAAAACACATGGTGGTGATAGTAGATGCAGGAGATGCGGAGGAATACGGTTGAGGGTGAGCATTTAACAAAATATTGCATACATAATTTCCAAACCAATTCAAGTATCTATTGAAACGTGCATGCCCGTCCCACACACTACATTTCAACTGATCCCCCTATTATTATTTCAAATATATTAAATAACTATTTACTTACTAATATAAAAAATAAAAACAGTAAAAGGGTACTGATATATAAAATTTTACTTCTTATCTTCCATGAGAAAATTGATACCCTAGAAGGTAGGGGTGGGCGTTTCGGGTTTCGGTTCGGTTTTTTTCAGTTTCGGTTTTTCGGTTTTAAAAAATTTAAATCAAATTTAACATTAGAGTTTGATTCGGTTTTGGTTCGGATTTAATTCGGTTCGGTTTAAGTCTCAAAATTTTAGCGTTTCCTAATTTTCTGAACATACTATCACATTATTCATATCTAATATCTAAACATCATATAACAAAATAGCAATTTAAAGTCCAAACATACTACTAAGTACTAATTGTGAGGTAAAGAACAATTGTAGCAAACAACAAAAGCGCAAAGTAGAGAACAAAATATAAAGAAATCAAATAAAAAATTTAAGAGAGATACCGGCGAGATTAGGAATTAAATGACGGAGCAAACATCAAGGGACTTAGCTTTACTTCTTTGTTGTAACCTAACAAAGTTTGGTTCGGTTTTTACTAAACTGTTCGGTTCGATTCTATTTTTAACCGAACCGTTCGGTTTACAAGAATTTCGAACAGTCGAACCATTCAGTTTTGTATTACTAGTTCGGTTTGATTCAGTTCCATTCGGATAAACCGAACCGAATTCCCCATCCTACTAGAAGAGGTTTGCCTACAACCCTATTTTGCATAAGCGAAGACCCTACCCATAACATCTATATAAATCACCCAAAAAATATCTATAAATATGTGACTTATACAAAATAAAAGCACCCAAAATCTATATGGAAAATACATGTATTTATACGACTCTAACACCTAGATACAAAGTTTAATTTAGAGAACACGGAGGTGAAGTTTGAGAGAAGAGAACATGGATCGAGTCTCTCCCAGCATTGTGAGAACAATCTCTCAAAGTGAAGGGGCTTTAGTTGAGGGGGTTGGGGATTCAACTTTTTGGAAGAAGATAAAAGTGAGGGAATCAATATGTTCAATATGTTCACTTTATAGTTAAGGACTACAAGATTGAAATATTCTACATTGAGTTTTAATAATGAAGTATTATTTAATTACAAGATTGTAACTAAAAATAAGCATATAGGTCACAATATAATTTACACAGTTTTAATTTTCATGAAATTAATTTAGTTAGACCAATTACTTTAAAATTTTGTTGTATAAAAGTAAATGTTGAAAAACTAATTGGGTCACGAAGTGATTTGATTTATTACTTTTTCCAACAACTTTTTTTTTTTTTTTAGGGATAAGGGTCAAATAGACCCTCCAACTATATACCAAAGTTCAATTAGACCCTCGAACTTAAAAAACTTTCAATTAGACCCTTAAACTAGTTAAATTTGTGCAATTAACCTATTTGACCTATAATAACAGGTTACTTCTAAGTCATATGCCACGTAGATACCACATAAGATGCCACTTAGATTAGCATTTTTTAAAAATTATATTTTTATAAATATTAAAATAATAATGTTTATTTATAAAAAAAATAAAAATAAATAAAAAAACAAAAAAACATGGCAGCCAAGCTGCCATGGCAATCGTCCAGGGCAGCTTGGCTGCGTCTTGTCCATGGCAGCTTGGCTTCCATGGCAGCCAAGCTGCCGTGGCTATTTTTTTTTTTTTTTGTTTTTTTTTTGTTTTTTTTAATTAAAAAAAAAACACATTGCAGCCAAGCTGCCTTGGCAATCGTCCATGGCAGCTTGGCTGCCATGGCTTCATTGGTAGGTTAAAAATATATATAATTAGTTTTTTAACTAATTTTTTTAATTAGACCATATATAATTCGTAGGTTCATAACTATTTTTTTAATTAGTTTTATAAAAAATATATAATTTTTTAAATTTTTAAATAGAATTCCATTATTCTACCTAAGATGCCATGTATGCAAAGTTAATAGGTTACCTTTTGATAACCTCTTAAATATGTTAATTGCACAAGTTTAATAAGTTTAAGGGTTTAATTGAAAGTTTTTTAAGTTCAAGGGTCTAATTGAACTTTGGTATATAGTTGGAGGGTCTATTTGACCCTTATCCCTTTTTTTTTTTATAAAGTATAATATAACCTATCTATAGTATCTAATCAATATAATTATATTAACGGGAAGAGTTCAGTTACAGGTATAATTTCTCGTGCGATTGTGCAGTTGACTCAAAAAGACGTACATTAAGAAGACAAATTAGGCACCTGAAGTTTTTAAAAATTTTTTTAATAACTGACGCACCTTAAGCATACAAATCATGCACCTTAAGCATATAAATAACGCACCTTAAGAATGAAAATCACGCGCCTAAAAGCTTTAAACACATGCACCTTAAGTACACAAACCATGCACCTTAAGAACACAAACCTCGCGCACCTAAAGCTTTAGTCTGACACACCTTAAGTATACAAATCACGCACCTTAAGAACACAAACCATACATCTAAGGTTTTAAAATTGCGCACCTTAAGTTTCACACACCTTAATTAAGAAGAAAAACCACGCACCTAAAGCAATTGCACAATCGCACCTGAGAAGACCAACCGCGCAAGAACCCATTTCTTATGTCAACATCTTTGATTAGGATAAAACTTGGACATGTAACTTTCTGTTTGAAATGGTATCAGTGATGTCATCATATCAGAAAGTAGTTGGTCTTTTTTCAACAACCTTTTGGCAAGGACTTTTACAAGTTGTTTGGTAGACGTGAATTGGAATACAATTACAACGCAATTCTTTAAGCCCCTAATTATAGTGTTTGGTTTGAGAGAATTGCTTGCAATTCCCTCCCTTTGTTGAATTGGAATTCATGCTTTCCCCTTATGAACTCTAATTCAACATAGCATTGAAAGGAAAAAGATATAAAAATGACCTTTTTGTCCATATTATTATTATTATTATTATTATTATTATATTATTATTATTATTACAAAATATTTTAGTCTTTATGTCACTTCTTCTTTTCACATTCTCAATAATTCAATTTCTGCTTACCAACAGGATTGCTCCACGAGTATCTTCGCACTTTCGATTCCACGAGTATTGTAACACTAACAGGATTGTTCCACTGCTTTCAAACCTTGCAAACTAGATTCACGACTATCATTTTTTTTAGCACAAATGGTCCTTCTAGCTCATTATCCGTCCATTTGTGATCGGATTTTTTTTCCTTTATAGCAGGGTTAGAATTGTTATTTTATTTAACCCACTGCGGATCTAAGGGAAATAAAAATAAAAAAGAAAAAAAAATCATTTTCTCACTTGTGGACCTTTGAGATTATTTGAGAAGTTATAGTGTATGTTTAAAATTCCAAATTTTTGGACTTTGAGTTTTGGTTTATTATCTAAGTTATTGGGATGTTTCTATGATTAAACTATCTTTTGGCTATTTTGATGAGTGAGAGTGACAGACGTGTCAATTCTGAGCTCTTTGCCGTTAGAGGTACTGTTTAAGTTAAGTCTCTAGTCATGGAATATATTTAGCATTATGCTAACCTTAAGGTGTCTCTACTTAAGGTATAGTTAACATTAAGGCTCTTAGAAATCATACAGTGTACTCGATATTTTGTACAAATTGGATGATTTTTTCTTTTTAAGTTGCGCATATGTTTCATTTTGAGAAACATCCCTTAAGGTACCAAGAATAAACATTGGGTTTGTTCATAAAGGACTTAAGTTGGGGAATTTAAAATGCTGTGATGCATAGAAGATATTACTCTTTCGAATAGAGGACATATCACTATGATTAATATGTATAATGATCTTTAGTCTTTTTTTTTGTGCTTCGAAAGAACCCCATAGGGAGACTATCTCACTCTTTAGACATAAGCACCACGCTCATCCGCATGAAGAAGATCCAGCAAAGCCCTTGACAAAATAAATAAATACATAAAGCTAAGAAATGAATAACTACCATTATTTGTAAAATAATATTCGGGTTGTTGCTCGTTGATTCACTACAAGAATGTTAACATTTAGTGACGTTTTTTAAACGTCGATAAAAATAAAAATGCGTCGCCAAACGTCTTTACTGACGAAATAAAAACGTCACCCGGACCGTCGGGTTAGCGGCGTATGGAAAGGTATCACTGACGAAGTTAATTTTTCGTCAAAAAATATTACGATTACTGACGTTTTTGCATGATATTAATAATGTCATGGTATACATACTTTTTGAAACGAAATATTAAAAAACGTCGGTAATAGTTTGCGACGAAGTAAAATATTTCGTCAGCAAATGTTTTTTTACTGACGTTTTTCATACAATTATGTTTGTCATGAATAAATTTAATTGGTGACAAAAAATGAAATGCATCAATAAAATAACATTTATTGACGATTGTTTACCTTATTAGGTTGTCATTAAAAAAATTAATTGATGACAAAATAATAATTTTCAATAAAAAAAAAAGACATTTACTAACGTTTTTTCCATATTCGTTGTCATCGCAAAATTTTATATTTGGAGATATTTGTAATTTTTTAATAATTGATGATATATACATATACTTGTATATAAAAAGGTTTACACAAGAGTTTCATGTAATTGAAAATAAAATATTTTAGCATCAATTAAATGTTCAAAATAGAAGATTATTTTTCATAGTATAATATTGAATTACAAGGATGTAATGTGATACAAATATACAATTTCATAAAAACTATTGATGTTGGCACTTTGGAACTCCTTCGTCTTGGCAATGTCTGATTTTATGCAATAATTCCCTGCCACTAAAAAACATAAATATTTTTCAAGCATAAGTAATAAATTATTCAAAAGTATATGTTCAACTCATCAATCAAATAGTTAATTTACATAGCTTTTATACTTTGTTGTGATTATATTTAATTTCTAACATAACTTGCTTAGAGCACATAATCTAGCTAATTCCATTCCAGCAAAACTTTGGTTATACCAAAATTTATATAACAAAGAAATGAAAAATAAAATTCTAAACTTATTGGAAAAGAAAAGGACATGCATCTGATTTCAAAAAAAAAAAAAAAAAAGACATGCATCTCAAACCAGCAACCTCTATTGCACTATGCATTGTTCTGGATCCTCTCTAAGCTCCAAGTGACTTGATGAATAAATAAATAAACTCTTTGAACTACAGAAAACAACAAAAGCAAAATATGGGCCAGAGTTTCACAAATTTCTAGTTGTGTGAATTCTCAATTATTTTAGGGAAGTATGAAATATCTAGATTATTAGATGCACATCAGAAAATTGCCTATCTGTCTGTGTTAATATTGAAAGATACCATACAAATAACTGCTTATAGTGCTTATGAATTCTAAAATGTGCCTATGAATTCTAAAATGTGAAAATGAAATCAGCAATTAACAAAAAGTATAAATACCAATCTGTAAGGTAATCAAATAAGCAAGGATCATCTATTTTGAAGATGAACAGAAGATACCCCTATATGCAAAGCAAGGATGACATGGCAACTATAGAAACATTGTTAGAGTGATTGTTGGCAATGTGGCCATACGTCACAGGAAATTGCATTAAACCAATTTGCAAGGTAATCAAATAAAATAAAATAAAATAAAAAGAAAGACATCAAAAGTTCTGGCCTCTTTAAGGGTAGCACCATCCAGATACATTCTTGTGTGAACATGAAAACACCCATCTTTCTTAGTTTCTTGCACTAAAGCATATGTCAAGACAAAGCAAGATATGCTGTTAGATGTAAAATAAGAATAGGGGCAGCTGTTAAAGCTTTGGCCACTTGTTCAGAACTATAAAAATCTGTCTACAGAATTTTGGATATAAAATTCACTTCTAAGATATATGACTAAATTTTAAGAATCATTTCTGAAGGGGAAGATGAGAGTAATTACTTTCTTTTGATCAAGTTAAGTTAAGAACTGTTAATTTTTCCATTTCTCTTGAATTAGGAACTGGAGTTCTTGGAGGCATCTCTAAAGTCAAAGGAAGTTCTCACTGATGTCTTTCTACGGAAGCAATGGCCCTTTACTGAGGTGGAACACCTGACATGAAGTTAAAATTCTTAAAATACTTTTTATTGTGAACTATAAAAAGTTGAAATTTTTCAACTACTTACCTCTTTGATCAATTGAAACCTGGGACACGATTTATTTCTCAAGGGAAAAGATGCAAGTAATAACTTTATTCTCATCTTGTGATCTTATAATCGAATTTATTTATTTCTATTTGAACAGTTTACTCTATCTCATTCCCCGTCTGTCTTTCATTTTGCCCTTTCTTCACTCACCTCCCTCTTAATAAATCTTTGTCTTTCCTTTTATTACTCTCTTCCCTGTCTGTCTCTCATCTACCAAAAAGGACACAGAAAATGGAAATTATACAAACTTGAAACAGTCTGTAATTCATCCTTACAATAACTTCATAACATGAAACATAAATTCAAGGAGAAAATGAAATGTGGCAAATCATTTCTTTGATGTATCTCACAAGATCTAAAGGACCACATTCAGAGCCTCAGAGGTGAGACAGCAAATTGAACAAACAGTAAGGAAAGAGAGCATTTAAAAAAAAAAAAGCTTTGAACATTTAAGCATTACCAATCTATAGGTTCCAAGCTTCACCACCCTTCCCACAGGCCACATCAATGAAATAAAAAAGACACTGCAGTGTAAATAATAATAATCAAGTCACATCATAATCCAGCAAACTGAATAGATTTATTTTCTGAGCATATATACACACCTACAGTCTATCAGATTTAAGAAATTGCCGACCTCCCCGGATGCCATCAGACATCCTTACAACAAGGTTAACAGCATTCTCATCGTCAGGGGTCGGCTCCTGAGGCAAGGAACCTTCTTTGGCTGCTAATTGTCTCTCAGGTTCCTGATCAATTATTAGACAACACTCTTATAAATGATTAAGTCCAAGTATAAGGGGAACTATCTAAACAGTGAATCTGATGCAAAGTCACCACTATACACAGATTGATGATGTGCATTTCATAAGTTAACAAATTGATGATGTGCATTTCATTTCATTATTCAATAAGAATTCACAATCAGGGATAAAATTCTTTATAGAGAATGATTAGTAAGTAATCTAACTTTTGGATTGGAAACTCAGTATCCAAGTATAAAAAAACCTCTGCAGAACTTTGAAATAATACAATAAATAGCATGTTTCAACTTTCTGCAAGAAAATAATTAGGTGAAGAAAGGTTCATCAGGAATGGGTTTGCAAGAAAAATATTGATAATATGCATACAAAAGAACATGGGACATTGGGACCCGATGCTATCTCCTGTCAAGTAACAGAACAGATGAGGTACTATCAAACTAAAACAATCATTTAAGAAAGGAGGCAAGAAAAGGGAATGAACAGAGGACAACTAGGTCATACATCAACAAATTTTCACTACCATATTTGAGCATTAACCTCAAGTCCCTATGAAATACTGAAAAGTGAAAATCAGACATGAAAAATTCACTACAGCCTCACCTCAAAACCACCTGCAAAAACCCAAATCTACTACATCCCACAACCAAAACTGCTAGAGAGAAAGCTATTCTATTCTAACTAATGAGAGCAAAAATCACCAAATGTACCAAAAATAGAGTTTATACATGAATGCTTGGGTGGAGATTAATTGATTAGGGTTTGTATTTACCTAGAAATAAATCTTCTCTTGTAAGCTTGGATTCTTTGGAAGACTTCCATTGGGATTTTGCAGAGATTAAGCCTACCTATTATGATGAAATAGTGAGATTAGAAGCAGAGAAAAATCTATTGTAGTGTAGTGTAGTGAGATGAGGGGAAAACCGGAGATGCAAAGTGCAATGCTACTGTGGAAACTACGGTCTTCTCGCAGTGGAATCATCGGTGGTGTCACGGAGCAGTCGCAGTGGAAACGATGGTGTGTCTTGGAGCGGTGCTAAATGGCTATGGAAACCTTTTTCTCTCTCTCTCTTCTCAAAGGCTATGAAAACTTTCTTTACCCAAATGATAGTGCAGTGAGATCATTAGACTTTTTTTTTTTCTGAAGATATTGTTTCTTAATGCGGCTACGGCGCCAAATGATAAAACTTTCCCGGCTAAATAATTTCACTTTTCCCGACGTTTTATGCTAAAATTGATTTTTAAAACAAAACATTTAAGGACGTTTATTATACAACGTCATTGATTCTAAATCTTTACTGACAAAAAAAGTTACATTTCGTCGGCAAATATTATAAAAATTTGTATTGTCTCTACCAAAATATATAGTGACGTTATTTAATATAACGTTGCAAATTGTTATATTTAACGACGTTTTTTAGAGCGTCGTTAAAATTTTCGTCGGGAAATGAAATATTTCTTGTAGTGATTCTACTATTAGAAAAATAAATAAACATATTTGACTCATAATTATCACTATAACAAATTTAAAAAGTATTGCTAAGAAAGTGGGAGTCATAATGAATATTTTGAACTATACTTACAGTAAAACATAAAAGAACATTGTGGACGAATGGATTAGCACAATTCGAAACTCCCAAATGGGTATTTATAGATTCTTTGAGTTAATTGTCAAAATTTATTAGATTGTTAAATTTATTAAATTCGTGCAATTTGGACCACCAAACAAAAAAAATGTGCAATTTAATCATCTAACTCTATAAATTTGTGCAAATAATATTTATAACAGGTAAAACCGATCAAAGTCTTTTTTTAAAAAAATCTAACGTTGACGGAGGAGAAGGTGGTGCCATGCCTCCTCCTTTGCCCAAATCTACAGAGAAGGTGCTACCATGCCTCCTACTTTGTCAAGTTCAACAAAGGAAGAGACAACTACCACATACTCCGCAAAAATTTGAGGGGGCATGGCGCCCTCCTCCTTCCTTGATTATTATTAAAAAAAAAAAAAAAAGATGGAGCTCAAAGGAGGGTTGCCTCCTGCATCCATAGTTATAGTGAAGGTAGCCTCGCCTCCTCCTTTGATGGAGGAGATGGCTGCCTCTGGTATATTGGCGGAGGCAACAACTTCTTCTTCTTCTTCTTCTTCTTTTTTTTTTTTTTTTAATACTTTAATTTAATTTTTTATTTTTATTAATCTATTAAATTTGTCAAAGAAATTTAAAATATAATTATTTTATTATAATTGTTTGTTACTTATGGTAGAAATTATAGTACTTATTACATAAAATTTAATACCAATTTAAAATAAATAAATTGTTACTTATAATAAATATCATAATATTTATTTATATGTGAAATGTAATACTATTTAAGGTAAATTGCTTGTTACTAATAATAAATAATATTATAATACTTATAACTGAAATTGTAATATTTATAAAGTGTAATTCTAATTCAAATATTATAATACTTATATGGTTATATGTGAAATGTTACTTATAAAAGAAATTGTAATACTTATTGTAGAAAATTTAATATTAATTTAAATTAAAAATAAATCAATAGATATTGCAATACTTGTATGTAAAATTGTGATACAATTTAAGATAAAATTGATTGTTATTAATGATAAATATTATAACACTTATAAATAGAATTGTTATACTTAAACACGTAGTTGTCTCAAACTCGACCCATCTCACGGCCAATAATCTACGATATGGTCTCATACAAGTTTTTACCTAACTATTTTGTGTCATATATCAACTTAGATTTGAACCATGGCTCAATCTTTGAAACGTGCAAGTCCCACACGGTACATTTCAACTAATCCCCTATTATTATTTCAAAAATATTAAATAAGTATTTACATACTAATGTAAAAAAAATAAAAACAGTAAAAGGGTACTGATATATAAAATCTTACTTTGCATCTTCTATGAGAAAATTGATAAGCCTAGAAGGTTTGCCGACAACCCTATTTTCCAGAAGCGAATATATCTCAATGACCCTACCCATAACATCTATATAAATCACCCAAAAACAAAGTCTATAAATATGTGACTTATACAAAATAAAAACACCCAAAATCTATATGGAAAATACATGTATTTATATGACTCTAACACCTAGATACAAAAGTTTAGAGAAAATCTTATTACAGCACCATAATGTGATAGGAACATTATATTACATATGTTACGAACAAAGAATAAATATACATTATATAGAAAAGGCTGAAACTAGCTCTTATAAATATACATTATATATCATGAACCTATTATTGCTAGTCTTATATATATAAAAGTTCGTGATAACTAAGAAATTTTTTATACAATATGCATTTCATTCCTTAAATTTGTTTTGGAACTTAGCACACACATGCTCCCTAGGAATATGAGCATGCAAAAAGTTTCCGTGCAATAATGTACATAAATAGAACACAATAAAATAAGAATGTAAGCATGTTGTACTCGATGGTATTATATGTAGATTCTGTATATACATGCATACCTTTTTACACTTTATAGTTTTGCTACCCTTCCTATCTCGAATTTCATATGTACGCACACATCTTACTTCGATAGCACTACTTGTATTCAGAGGGGATAACTCATTCACCATATAACGTAGAGAAGTGTCGTGAAGTTTGCTGATTATATTTGTATGGTAAAAGTCTATGTAATATGGAGTTTTGTATTGTATTTGAAATGATATAGGGAGAAGTGTGTGTGTGTTTTTTTTTTTTTTTTTAAATCAAACCAAATTTTCATTAAATTTCAGAAGTATCAACAAAAATAGCTGAAAGAAATCGCGGAATAAAATCCAAATCCTCTACCTGTCCCCCACTATTACACAAATACACAAAGCATCAGCAACCACGGTATGAGCTACCATATTTGCACTACATTTAACAAAATTAAAAGTAACATCCGGTAAATGTCGCAACAGACTCCAAATGACCTGAATGATACCCCAAAAGGAGATTAATCCACACTTGTTGTCCCAACAGCCCGCGTCACCACCTGAGCGTCCGTTTCGATAATAACATGTCACCACCCTTCCCTTTCGGCCAGCTTAATGCTTCACAAGCACCCATAGCCTCAGCTTCCCTTACTGAATACAACCCCTCAACCTTAGTCATGAACACCCCTCTCACTCCCCCAGTCTCATCTCGAACAGCCCATCCAAACCCCATCCGCCAGCATCCATCGCAATGTCAATATTCATTTTCAACATGCCCGGTGGGGGGAGGGAGAAGTGTTTTTATAACTAGGGGTGTGCAAACTACGAAAAATTTCGGTTAACCGACTGAACTGAAAAATTTGGTTAACCGAACTATTTCGGTTCGGTTAATGGTTAAAGAATCTTAAAACTTCGGTTAACGGTTAATTCGGTTCGAAACGATCGGTTAACCAAATTAACCGAACGGTTAACCGAAATTTTTAACATATAAATAAATAAATATAAATACTTATGTGTTTGAAGTTATAGGTGTTTGGAGTTTATAATTCGTGTTTTTATGTTTATAGTGTATTTTGTTATAAATTTATTATGATATGTATTTTATTTTAATGTTTTTATGTTTATAGTGTATTTTGTTATAAATTTATTATGATATGTATTTTATTTTAATTGAATTTATTATTTTAGGTGTTATTTTTAAGATTTTAAATTTTTGTTTTAAAAATTTTCGTTAATCGGTTAACCGACTGATTAACCGAATTTTGTTTTGATTCGATTAATTCGATAACACAAATTTCGGTTCAGTTAACGGTTAAAGGTTTAAAATTTTTGATTAAATCAGTTCAGTTAACCGAATGAACACCTCTATTTATAACTGACTTTGGAACCATTGAACCAATATAGTAGCTAATGTTAATACCAAAAAGATACATCTTTAATCAGTGTCAATAAGTAATATATATAAAATGATAAATAATAAACAATCGGATAACTTGGAGATCATAACACCAAAGGTCGGTTCCTATATTATCGATTAAACGAAAACGAAGTTGTTTCTACTGGACGAGAACTTTTTTGTTTTGTTTTGTTTTTTTTTTTTTTGACGGAGGAAGGGAACTAGCTGGGTACACCAAAATATGCAGATAGTTTCGGGATGTCAGCTTGATTGAAACGAAGTGGTGAGCCGACGACATTGACGGTGGAGCAACCACCGGAGCAACGGACGGCCACCCGCCGTAACAGTGCGTTCTGACGAAGCAACGGAGGCGACTAATACCAGATGAGTGTTTGACTGAAAATCTGGAATCGTATTATGATAGATCAGTCTAACCATACAACAGATAATAATCTATATTAAATAGATAGAAGTAGACATATACTAGGAGACTACTAAGTACTAAGTGACCTAATAGTTAAAAACTTTAAAAACAAAATTCCCGGTCTCCTAAATCTTCTACACTATACCGGCCATTCCCTTCTTCATGGTCCTATATATTTAGTCCAGTCCCATTTATTTTCACTTCTTCACTCAATTTTCTGCACAGATATTCATACTATATTCAACCTAAAGCTTCTTCGATTTCAAAAACCGTTTCAAGCATGCAAATCTTTGTGAATAGATTTGGTAAGATGACCACTCTCGAGGTCGAGAGTTCCGACACGATCGCCAACGTGAAGGCGAAGATTCAGGATAAGCAATTCATTCCGCATAAATATCAGCGTCTCATCTTCGACAACAAGCTGCTCAGGGACGGCAGAACCCTAGCGTATTATAACATTCAGAAGGACTCTACTCTCCATCTCGAGTTCAATGTGCTCGGATGTATGCATATCTTCGTCAAAACCTTTACCGCTAAGACAATTTCTCTCGAGGTCGTGAGATCCGATACGATCGGCAATGTCAAGGCTAAAATTCAAGACAAGGAGGGTATTCCGCCGGATCATCAGCGATTGATTTTCGCCGGGAAGATGCTCGAGGACGGACGAACCCTAGCTGATTACAATATAAAGACGGAATCAAGACTTCACCTCGTTGGAGGTATGCAAATCTTTGTGAATGATTTTGGTAAGACGATCGCTCTCGAGGTCGAGAGTTCTGACACGATCGACAACGTGAAGGCGAAGATTCAGGTTAAGGAAGGAATTCCGCGCGTACAACAGCTTCTCGTCTTCGCCGGGAAGCTGCTCGAGGACGGCAGAACCCTAGCGGATTGCAACATTCAGAAGGAGTCTACTCTCCACCTCGCGCTCAGAATGGGCGAAAGTATGCAGATTTTTGTCAAAACCTTGACTGGTAAGACGATTACTCTCGAGGTCGAGAGCTTCGATACGGTCGACAATGTCAAGGCTAAGATTCAAGACAAGGAGGGTATTCCGCCTGTTCGGCAGGGATTGATTTTCGCCGAGAAAGTACTCGAGGACGGACGAACCCTAGCTGATTACAATATACAGAAGGAATCAATACTCTACCTCGTGCTCTATCTTCGCGGAGGTATGCAAATCTTTGTGAAAACTCTGACTGGGAAAACGATCACCCTAGAAGTTGAAAGCTCAGATACAATTGAGAACGTGAAGGCGAAGATTCAGGATAAAGAAGGAATTCCTCCAGATCAACAGCGCTTGATATTTGCAGGGAAACAGCTTGAGGATGGGCGCACTCTTGCCGATTACAATATCCAGAAGGAATCCACTCTCCATCTTGTTCTACGTCTTCGCGGCGGTTGTGATATCTGAAGATGCGACTCTGTTTTCTTAATGATCTTTTCTTTGTGTTTATGTCTCTTAATAGTTGATAATTGATAGGTATTTTAAAGGATTCCCCATTTTCTACTGCTGCTAGACTTGATTTACTTTTGTTTATCTGCAAATTAATAAATTCAGTCAAATATAGAATATGCCAATCTTGTAGTCCTGTGATATGCCTAGTGTTTGGCTCTTTGTGCGAAATTGCCTATACAGATTCTTGAGATATATCCAACAATAAGGGGTTCAACGAGTGGTCTTTGTACTGTGGGATGGAGATACTGATTTGGCACACAAAACATGTGGAAAAAGAGTCTCCATTCCTCATGACCACATCTAGCCTTTTCAAATTGGTCCCACACAAATTGCATATATTTTGATACCACAACCCAATACTGTCAGTTTGTATACAAATCTCTTTTCTTATCCTCTTCACCCAACCTCTGAAGGTTATCAATATCCATGGCAGAAAGCTCTGCATTTTCATTGTTAGGTGTCATGGACTGTCTCTGGTTTTACCAGTCTATATTCTCTGCAGAATCCCCTTCAGTACTATGTCCAAAACCCCTTGAATCACTTCAATATTCTCCAGTACAGAACTTAATTCCAGGAAACTATTCATCTTCAACAGTTGATGAGATAACTCCACAGGTAACATCATCAGCCACCTAAACCCATGAATTTTGCTAGCTCTTCTACACTAATTTTTTGAAGTATGCTGCTTTTGTCAATCAGGATGAAGATGAAGAAGAAGAATCTAGGCAGAATGAAACCACAGAAAAGGAAAGGCTGACAAGATTAGATCTTGCAGCCTGCAAAAGCCGGTCTCATTCATTTTCACCCTCTCTTGATAGAATCTGCAAGAGCTTAGGGGAGCTCGAGCTCGAAGAAGTAAAGGGGTTCATGGATTTAGGTTTCATATTCGACAAAGAACAGACAAGCAAGAAGATGATGAGCGTCCTTCCCGGCCTGCAAAGACTTCAACTGATCAACGAAATTAAAGACAAAGACGACATGGAAAGTGGCAGAGTGAGGCCTTACCTATCAGAGGCATGGCTAATAAAGAGTCCCAATTCACCATTGCTAAACCTAAGGATGCCAAGGGCCTCTGCAGCTGTTGATATGAAGAGGCATCTTAAACATTGGGCCAAAACAGTTGCAACTGTCATCCATCAAGAATCTTGACAGTGCCAGGAGAAATCCTATGGTATTTTCATCTGAGACCATAAATAGCAGCAAAATAATGCACCGTGTCACTGCTGACATAGCAGTGTACCACATACCCTGCCTAGCATAAGTTTTTGTTCTCCCAGATTATATCAACCTCTCTTAGCAGTGAGCATACTCTAAAGCACATAGGTCAACTTCTCCACATCTCCACCCACAACTGCAAATACTGAGTTTATAGTTTGGTTTTGTGTAAAATAAAGAAAATTTCCCTGGTACGTTTTGTTATTTAGTTTTACCCGGTTTTGCACTTGTTGCTTCGGATGCCACTTGTATATGTGGGCGTCTAAAAATTGATGATTAAAATGTATTGTTGATAAAAATAAATAAAGAATAAATTTCATTTTTTGTCCTAGATTTATACGCAGTAGTTTACATTAAGTCATTTGTTATCAAAACGTTCACTTTTGGTCATGGTATTCTTTTATCAACAAAATAGTTTAAATATCATTAATGACAATGACAATGATATTTCGATTTTCAATTATAGATTTTTTCAAAAATAAAAAATAAATATAAAGAATATAGTGGTTCTATTTAACTGACATTTCAATGATTTTGTTGATGGAAGATAAAAAATAATTATGTTGCAATAATACTAGTAACAAATAAAGATATTTTAATAAAAAAATTAAAAATAAATTATCACTTATAAATCCAAAACAAAAAATAGAATTAATTCATAAATAAATTATAAATAAATAAATAGCAAAATTCTCTTTTCGTCTACTATTAGTTTGAGAATCATACTTTTGATCTTTTAATTATTTTGAGTGTTAAAATGTATTTCGTTAATTATAAGATAGCAAATCCAGTCACATTTTTTTAATGAAACTCCGGTCACTTAATTATATTTTGAAATGTGATTGTTTTACTTGTTTATGTGAACGTTTTACTTGTGTAGCAAATAAATTTTCATTTTAAATCAATTTTAAGGGACAAAATGTGTTCACTTCATCATTGAAGGACGATAAAATTGAGGAACCAATATGTTCAGTTTATAGTTAAGGACTACAAGATTGGCATATTCTAAATTGAGTTTTAATAATGACTCTTGTGCAGGCAATATTGACTCTTGTGCTTCAATAGGTTGAGAAAGTAGTTATGAACATATACTGCATTGTAATAGAGTCAGTAGTATTCAAAAAAAAAAATAATGAAGTATTATTTAATTACAAGATTGAAAAATTAATTGGGTCATGAAGTATCTAATTAATCAATATGATTATGTCATTTTTTATTAAGACTCCTAGAAAATCGGCTGAGTGTTGCTAATAAGATTTGTCCTTAGTTTTTTTTTTTTGGTCTAGTGGCATCTGATGTCCCGGTTAACATTCCCACATGGATGATGGAGTGGGTTCGAGCCTTAGTGGAGGCAACTGTTGACTCTTTGTGCTTCATTAGGTTGAGAAAGTAGCTATGAACATATACTACATTGTAACAGAGTTAGTAGTACTCAAAAAAAAAAAAGATTTGTCCTTAGTTATTATTATTATTAAATAGTATTTTAGTCTTATGTCAGTTCTTTCTCAACCTACCGAAGTACAAAGAGTCGTGGAGGCTTGAACCCACTCCTATCCATGTAAGGATGGCAACGGGGCGGGGAATGGGGTCCCCGTCCCCGTCCCCGAAATCTCTCCCCGTTCCCTGACCCCGCCCCGTTCCCCGGCGGGGATGGGGAATTATTCCCCATCCCGTCCCCGCGGGGATTTTTTGAATTATACCAATTTTTAAAAAAGACTAATATTATGAATAATCGTATGCCTTTTTACAATTAATTAAGCCTGCAGCTTATGAAAATTAGAATTTCTGTTCCTATAATTCTATGCCTTTTTACAATTAATTAAGCAGCTTACAATTAATCCTACAATGGATTATGACTTTTCTATAATATACATTGCACATGTTCACATAATCACATATACATGTTCACAGAATCACAATTAATCCTAATTCTTAAGCACACTGCAATGGATTCTACTGGCCACTGGAGTTGTTTATTATGTTTTGTTATTAATATTATTAATATTAATAGTATATATATTATAATATAAATATAAATATAAATATTATATAATATTTAATTGGGATTCGGGGTTGGGGTCGGGGATCAGGGATCGGAGTCGGGGTCGGGGCGGGGAATGCCCTCCCCGTCCCCGTCCCCGGCGGGGATTGGGAAATTCCCCCCATCCCCGACCCCGTTCCCCGAAAAAAATCCCCGAACCCGCCCCCGTCAGGGCGGGTTGAATTGCCATCCCTATATCCATGTAGGAGTGTAAATCACGTGTCATTAGAACACACATCTTTTGACAATTTAATTCCTCCTTATCAAACAATGTAATTTGAATTCATATGTTATTTTCATCTTCTTATTTTTTCACTGAATTATAATTGGTCCTTAATTCTATCCTACCAACCAAACCAACTGTTAAGCTTACGTGGCAAGGAGTAAAAACAGAGTTGTATATGCTGGTTTTACGTTTTGCTTGGGTGGATTCTAGAGACTTCTTTTACAGTAACCGACGACCAATAAGGAAAAAGTAAGAAATAGGAGGACCATGGAGCAAATACTACAACTGACTGTTTCTGCCTTCTGGGCTACCGATTTTAAGAGCAAATGAGCCATCTCAGAGTTTAGCTTCAACTCTTCGCTCTAATCGTTTTCCTCTCAGCTATGGATTTCGAAGAAGAGTTTGCAGATCAGCATGTTCCTCCGTCTTTCGATCCAATGGTAAATTTTTCTCTAATTATATGTCTCTGCTAAATTTTCTTCATTTTCACTTAATCTTCGAGACTCATTTCCTGATTAGATTATTTTAGCTCCAATTTTTCTACACGGGGAATGGCGGATTTATATGTAATCGGGAAAGTTTATGGTTTGTTTGATTCGGATTTATATGTGATAGGATAGCATTTGTGTGTGTTTGTGCGTGAGCTGCGGGAAAATGTTTGTCTCGAAAAAATAAACGAAAAATTCAGAGCACCTTTCTGCTCTGGATCTATCCGAATCATGAGGTTGACTCTTCCTGTTCTAGGAATTGGTGTTTCAAGGCTCCTTTTTCCCTATCCTTTCCTTAAATTCTTCTACAAAAGGTTAAATCTTTAACCCCAACATCTTCACAGCCTGGCCAACAGGTAAGAAAATGTAAATCACAATAATTCAATAGCTCGTAGACAATGTTAAATGTCGATGTGTACAAGAGATATTTTCATTTTAAACATAATCTCTATAAGAGTTTCCAACATTAATAAATATTACCTACTAAACTAATGAGCTAACCTCAGGCATACTTCCTTCTTAAATTCTGGGAATAGAGGATCAACACATAATATTTATACTCCAATTATCTGTTTAGACTTTAGTATGGTAAAATTTGTTGGAAAGAATCAGTATTTCATAGAAATTTACTTGAATTCTGCAAAAAAAAATCATTGGTTTCTTTGGTTAATGCATACTCTATAATATTATGCAAAATTGTAACCAACACTTGTATATGATGTGGCAATGGATGAACAGAAAAACGTTGTCACAGCCAAGGGATTGAACCCAGGATTGATTGTGTTGCTTGTGATTGGTGGACTTGTGTTGGCATTCCTTGTTGGAAACTACTTGCTATACATGCATGCACAGAAGACACTTGGCCCCAAGAAGAAGAAGCCAGTCTCCAAGAAGAAGATGAAGAGGGAAAGACTGAAGCAAGGTGTCTCAGCACCAGGAGAATAGATCATCAATCTAGAGAGCTCCAAGTTCCTGCAGCTTGATCGTCCTTGTAGTGTATGAGTTTGTTAATTTTGGTGTATTCAGTTCATGTACTTTAGTTCAGTTTGAGAGACTTTTAGGAATGTGAAGAGAATGGGTAGAGATGGTTGGGTTTTGCAATGAATAATATCCCTCAACCCTATCTACTTGTGATATGATATCACGGCAAAAAGTGAAAGAAAAGCAAGATATGAGTAGGTGGAATAAATCTCTTCTGATTTCTGAATTTGTAGTGATGTGTCACTTCGATTATACCCATACGGCCATATGCATGATGATGAAGTTCAGAACATACAAAGAAAGATCAATTCAAAAACCAATTCCAACCTGCCAAATATCGGTCTAATAGATGAGAAGTCTTACTTATCGTTAAGAACATTGAGGGTTGGACTTGGGTAGGCATTAAATTCTTTGTGCGCAAATATATAGTGTGATAGATGCTAAAGTATGACTGAGTTAGGCATGTAAGTTCAAAGAGCTTGTAGTTAGTCTTAAACTTACTATAAAGTGGACCAAGGCGATTCTAAGGATACAATTGATCAGGAGTTATTGCCGCTCTCCTAATGGGCCCATGATAAGACGAAATTAATTTGGCATGGTATAACGGTGAAGGGCAAATTATTGTGTGGAACATAATCAAATGTACATTTTTAATGTACTAAATGTACATTATTTTTGTACTGAATGTACATTATTTTTATACTATAAAAATAATGTACATTCAGTACAAAAATAATGTACATTTACCTATAAAAATAATGTACATTCAGTACACAAATAATGTACATCCCCTGAATATAATGTACATTATTTTTATACTGAATGTACATTATTTTTATATTGAATGTGCATTATTTAATAGTATGGTCCGCACAGCTGTGCGGACCATGGTCCACACAATAATGATTGAGGGTAAAGCTGGTCCGGGAAGCAGGAGGGGCTTCGAAGCGTCACACGAACAATGTGAGTTGCGTCGAACTTTAAGCTCGTGACACAAAAATCAGAAATTTTGAATTATGAAAAGATAAAATAAATAAAATGTGTCAAAGACCTTGTGGTCAAGCGGCGCCCGGTGCGCCGGTGTACACTCCCATATAGAAGGGAGTGTGTTCGAGTCTCAGTAGAGACATCTATTTACTCTTTGTGCTTCAGTAGGTTTGAACAAATACTAAATTGTAACAGTTAGTAGAATTCAAAAAAAATAAATAAAACGAATTCCATGTTCATGATTTCAGGCCGCCCCCCACCCAAAGAAACACGTAGATGAAGGAGACAGTTGAGAGAAATTGAATTTTATGGCACCACAAACAAGTACTGCAATATATACATACAAAATGCCCTCGAAGTGCGTTGCAGACCGCTGACATCTCGCAACTACAAAACATAAAAAGCATCATTAACCATTTCGTCCTCTTCCACGCATCCTATGTTCCACTATACCACTCAACCCTGTAACTTTATACATACAATAATACCTTCCTTGCAGTGAAATTATATGTTTTATTTTTAATAATCTGTAGATAATTTTTTTTTTTTTAAAGAAAGATAGAGTCTTAACATATTATCTGACTTGATTATTACTGTATTTTTTTCTTTAAGATTTTGGGTAAACAAAATTAGTACAGAAATATTATACCCAGTAAATATAAACAAAAAGAAATTCATAATCTTCTTAGTCTCCAGAAACCAGTCTTTCCCCTGTTCTTGCTGGTTCAGATTTGCACCTTGTGAGCAACAATGGGTGGACTTTATTATTGGGTTCTTGACTTTCTTCTTCTCTGCATTTTTCACCATTTGAGCTCCCAAAATCTTCACTTTCTGATTCCACCGGCTCTGCGTTTCCACAATCTGGTGAAGAAGTGGGCTTTTCTTGGATAAGTAGTAGTAATGTCTGAGGCAAATGCTTGGATTCAATCCCGGAATCATCTGTTTCTGTGGGGGGCTTTAATGGCGAACCCCAGAACCTACAAGCCAGCGATGAAGATCTATATGGAGCAGATCTACACCGGGTTAAAAGCAAAGCATTCTTGGGTGGTGAAGATGAAGATCCAAGAAAAGGGCTATTATTTTCTTGGACTAAAGCTTCGATTTTCACACCGTTTTCTTCACTGCCACTGCTCTCCTCTGTATCCGCCGGCGCCGGAGAACCGGCGGCGTGGACTCCCCGGCAAGACCCGAACCCGAAAAACCGTCCGCATTGGCGTAACAAGGAGGGAATAGGTCTGGGTTTGTGAAATTTCTTCGAAAATCCATGGCAAAATAGAGTCTTGCGGGCCCAACAACAGGGGAGACATTTTTTCCGGCGAGATTCTGAGGCTCCGGCGGACTTGGTGGATCTTCTGACCCGGACTTGGCCTATGCAAGTGACTTTGGGAGAAGACGGCTCCTGGGTAATCTCAACGCCGGCCGCCGTGTTCTTCCTACGCATGAACAAGGAGGAGCGTGAACGTGACCTCCCTTTGCTCTTGCTCCCACCATTGCTCCTCAGAAACCTCATCAATGGCGGCGGAAACTTCTGGGCTCTGCTGGGGCTTGAAACTGGCTTTGTTGAACCCTTCATCATCTTCATCGCCTCTCAACTCACACTCACTGTATATATGTGCCGCATATATGCACA
Organism: Ipomoea triloba; assembly: GCF_003576645.1. NCBI lineage: Eukaryota > Viridiplantae > Streptophyta > Magnoliopsida > Solanales > Convolvulaceae > Ipomoea > Ipomoea triloba. The sequence continues at coordinate 11,458,116 of NC_044924.1, read as the reverse complement.
AGTTTCAGTGGCGTTAAAGAGTGGTAGAGAGAGTAGGAGTTGAAGTTAAGGAAGTGATTGAGGTTGATATGCCGTGGTTAATTGATGCGTGTAAACAAGGACCTATTTTTTCTGGAAAATATTATTTTATGCTCCCAACTTTTACTTATCTTTAATGTTTTTTTTAGTGCTACAGACTCTGTTGTAAATTTTGTATTGTAGTATCTGTTCATAAATTATTTTTTCAACATACTTAAGCCCAATGAGACAGCACCGCCTCCACTGAGGCTCGAACTCACCCATTTCTATATGGAGTGCAACCATATACTACTAGATCGCAAGGTCATTGGCCACTTTTCTTCAATGTTCGTTACATTAAAAAATTAAAAAGTAAAAATTAATTTATGAGTAAAATTTTCAAAATCCATATAATAGAACTCATTTTTTGTATTGTCATTGGGGCTAAATTTGACAAAATTTGTGAATATGGTAAATCAATTTAACAACTCATTAAGTGAGAAAATTAATGTCTGCTACACACAAAAAATCCATCGCATTAAATATAACTCTTACGTTACGACAATCACGATTTGATCATATATCTTTATTTACAATCAGCTACCGACCAAACAATTTAGATAGTCGTGTGGGTTAAAGAATTAAAGAAGGATATTTTAATGGCGCACAGATGGGGCGAATCAGAGTGGTGGACTTTTTAGTAATCTAGTCCCACTCATCCAGGTTGTCGCTTCTGTTTGCCTTTATTACACATTCTACTTGCCATTCAAATGCTATGTTAGCTATACCAGATTTAAAAAAAAAAAAAAATTTAATTTGCATTATCATAATCATAATAAGAAAAGTTGCATATCGTGAATATTATAAGGTAAGATTAAGGAAATTTAATATTATCAACAGAAAAGAACCATTGGACACGTCATACCTTTTTATTAAAAGGTGTAATTTACACTTTTAGTAAATTACCGGATTGCTAAAATAGCATCTAAGTTTGCTGATTTGGCATTCAAGCAAGATTTTAAAGGTAAAGATTTAAAAAAAATAAAATTAATTTTACCTATTAAATTGCGAAATTTAAAGAAGAATAAATAAAACTCATCTCAAGCTATTAGTCTTTACCTTTGATTTTGTCTCTAGATTGGAGAAGAAGAGCTTCATCTTTGCATTAGAGACGAAGAATAGGTCAAAAGCTTGTTTCTTTGTTGTTTTTTATGTTAAAAATTAAAAAAGAAGTCATGTTAATGAACCCCTGAAATGAAAATCCGTTTTAAGTAAAATGAAATTCCGCAAGCACATTGTGATTTGATGACATCATTGTTATAGGTAGAAAGTGTACTTTTAAGTTTTTGGCAAGCACAAACGTACATTTGAGTTTTTAAAAATTTATTTTATTACTAGTTTTTCACGCGCATTGCGCGAATGAGATAATGTCCGATGATTATTTTTAAATAAGTACTTCAAAATATATCAATGCAAGATTATATAGGAGATGTTCATGGATAGGTAATTGAATGCTGAATTTGTTTGTTTAAATCAGTAATTCAAAGTATATGAATGCAAGATAATATATGAGAGATTGGTTATAATTGTCACTAAAATAAATATTTGCAACTTTGTAATAACATTAGTCTAAATACATACTTAGTCTAAAAACAATAATCTAAATAAATACTACTTTTGATTTGAATTTTTCTAAATCTTCTTAATTTTCTTTTGGGTAGCATTGTCATTGTATTCATCTTTAGTACTTGTCTTCTTCTTTTTTTATTGGTAGTGTGTCATGTGCAATTGGGTTACTGGTGGTAGTATAGAGTAGTGTTATGCAATGAGATTAAGGTGTAGGAACTTGTAGATTTGCCTTGTTGTGTATATGACTGAGATCATAATTGTACTATGAACTCTTTATTACTAGTTTTTCACGTGCATTACGCGAATGTGATAATGTCCAATGATTATTTTTAAATAAGTACTTCAAAATATATCAATGCAAGATTATATAGGAGATGCCCATGCATAGGTAATTGAATGTTGAGTTTGTTTATTTAAATCAGTAATTCAAAGTATATGAATGCAAGATAATATAGGAGAGATTGGTTATAATTGTCACTAAAATAAATGTTTGCTGATGTAATGTAGTGATGATAATGAAAATGGGTGTGTTTTGTCGTTCCACTGGGGATTGGCGTTTATGACACGTAGAGAGCAGTTACCTAAACTCTAGGCACCAAGGTATTGGAATCCATAAGGATCTAAGTAAATCATATTTGGTTTGGAGTTAAAACTAGAGTATTTTTTTGGTATTTTGGATTAAAGGGAAAACAAGATTAAAAACTAGGTTAATATTCAAATGGGAAAGATGGGTTAAATTAGGTGTATTACTCTATTATTGATGCATTTGACGCTTGGATTAGGTTCTTGAGGCAAGCACTAAATAATCCAAGTTTCCACAAGGATTAGAACAAGGGTTGCCCCATTTCCATGGTGTATCAACCAAAATTCCTTAAGAACAAAAGCTTTGTAAGCCCCAGTCTACCCATATTTCCATAGAAGAGAAAATGGGTTTGAGATTGGGAAGGCTCAAATCTTCCATCCAATTCCCATTGTGTTGAAAGACTTTCCAAAGACAAACAACAATCACTGCGCAATAATTATTGAAAGATAGAATTATAACCCAACTCAAACTCAAGAACCGTACCCTAAATGGGTGTTCATCCCCTTTATGCAATAATCACATAAATAGCATCAATAGAAGCAATAAACACCTAATCTAACCCAAATAAAGGACTACTCACTCATATGTAAGGTAAACATAGCAATATCAAGCAAATAAATCATAAATGCACAATAAATGTAAAGAAGAGATGAAGAAGAGGAAATGAGAACTTTACTATTAAATGTTGAAGAAAGTTGGTGGAATCTCTTCCAAATCCTCAAAATAAAGCTTGCAATGTGTTCTCTAATGTAGATCTAAGTTATTCTAAGCAAATATTTGCTATGGAAATAAGAGAGAGAAGTTCTACACTAACTAGGGTTCGGAATGACAAAAATTGCAGCAGAGCACGTCTAAATCAGATCAGTACAGACCGAAACGGCCCCCCCTACACGGCCCATGTGGGGGGCCATTTCGGCGACGCGTTTCAATTTCCAGGCAGGACCCAAACGGGTGCCCACACGGGCCGTGTGGGTACCCATTTCATTTTTTTTTCCGAGTTTTGCTCCTGCTCCATTTTACGCTCCACTGCTCCTCTCCCTCCTTGAGTGGGATCTTAAGCTACCAAAATTGATCCAAAGCAATCCAAAATGCTTCCTTTATTATCCGTTGTGGAGAAATTCACCTATACACACAAACGAGTAATAAATCTTACTCAAGTATCAACACTTAACTTCAAAAATAGATGAAAACGGGGGTAAAGAGGTGTTTAGAAATGAAGTTATCATTTGCAACTTTGTAATAACGCTAGTCTAAATACATACTTAGTCTAAAAACGATAGTCTAAATAAATACTCCGTACTACTTTTGATTTGAATTTTTCTAAATCTTCTTAATTCTCTTTTGGGTAGCATTGTCATTGTCTTCATCTTCAGTACTTCTCTTCTTCTTTTTTTATTGGTAGTATCATGCAATGAGATTAAGGTGTAAGAAGTTGTAGATTTGTCTTGTTGTGTATATGACTCAGATCTTAATTGTACTATGAACTCTTTATCTTGCAAGCGCCTGTTAATATTTGGCAGTGATAGTTTTTTTCCCCACATATTTATGTGTTGTGATATGTGTGTCGTTGATTGCAGCATTGTTGTAGTCTCGACATCTTTTCGATGCGTCAAGTTGTCACAATGTTATATTGCCCTACATTGTCATTTTAACAATGAGTTTTAAATGTAGTTATGCAAGATAATGATCTAATTATTACTATTTACATATTATTATTAGCATAAAAGCATACCAGTCCTGAGAAAAGAATAATTGCAAAAAAAAAAAACAAAAAAAAAGAGAAGATAATCGAAAGAATATTAATTAAACAAAAAAAAAATTAACCTAAATTTATTTATTTTTTTTAAATACAAGAAAATAATTTTCAAGATTCATTATTTATAATCTTTGATGCTGCCAAGACCTTGTGGTCTAATGGCACACGATTGCACTCTCATATGGAATGTGGTGTGTTCGAGCCTCAGTAGAGGTTATATTGGCTAGGCGCCCTTAGGCCGAAGCGAATTTTTGTGAATTTTTCCCTAGGTGGCCTCCTAGTGCCTAACTCAGTCGAGTCGGCCATGTTAAGTTTTTTTATTTTTTTTTATAAGTCACCGCCTACTGCAATCATGATTCTTGTATATATTTAACAATTATGCCAATTCTGATTGGGATGTAGTTCGAACCTAAGACTTTTCTTATATAAATCAATGAGTAAGTTAAGAATAATAAATAGTTACCCTTATTTTCCTAAAATACTACAGATAATGCTAAAAATCCAACAAATCAATTTTAAATCTAAACCATTGATCATACTAAATAAATGACCATGATTGTTCCTCGTTCATACCGTTCCTATTTGAATATATATGTGTGTGTGTGTGTGTGTGTGTGTGTAGGAGGTCGTCTTAACATTGATTTGTCAACCTCCCCCATAACTTTAGGTTCCCAAACCTTGTCGATAGTAGCAAGATTTTTTTTTTTATTGATCATCCAATAACATATGCTTAGAAATTTATTTTTTTGGCAATGAAAAAAATCTGTAGTTACGATCCGAGAGTCTGTACAGGATAAATTTAGTTTTATAATTTTAATCAATAAATGACTATAAGAAGGTAAATCAATTTAAATTGCGTATAACTCACGAGCTTAATTGGAGATGATTTGGACAATGTATGTTGTAGCCTTGTAGGCCAAACTTTTGCTGTGTGTTCTGCAAAGATTGTACAGCAACGGCGGCAATGCAAACACACATGTGACAGCCTCCTCACCTGAATCTATCGGCTGCAGCACAACCTTTTCTCCCCTTATTCACTCAATTCATTTTACTGCTACGTACTGTTTGTCCCTCGCTACAAGCAAGGCTTAATTACTCAGTTTAAGCTTCGAAAACATATTATTTATGGTGTATTTGGTTCATGAAGTTATATACAAGGAATGAAAATGAAAGTATATTGTTTAGTTTGCAACTTTTTAAAACAGATATATGATTTTATTATTTTTATAATTACAAAATTTATTACCTAATTTAAATCAGACATCATTCTATTAATTCAACATTATTTCATTCTCCTCATTTCGTAGCCTCCTCACTCATCTCTTCTCAGTGCATGCCTATTTATTTTATTGCCACTTTTTAGATCAATTGCCTCTATTTTTTGTTTTGTATTTTTAAACCTTTTCTTCTTATTATAAAGTTATACATAACCAAACATCAATATTGGTAATCATTTCAATTTTACCCTACCACCAAACAAACAAAATTTATCAAAACTCATTTCAATTACCAGATATTTGATTATCATTCCGATTCTGATTCTCATGTTCGAACTAAACATACACTTAGACTTTCAAAATTCACTCCCCATTTTACTCCATCACACAAATTTTTAATATAAATATCTTTTTGAGACCCACAAAATAAAAATAATTATCGTTTGCTTATGAAAATTGAGAGTGAATGTAACTCTTAGGCTTCCAACACAAATGACTTCTTCCAGTAGAGTTTACTTATGGGTGGGTAAAACACCAAGTAACATCACACTGCAAAACTTGACCATTTTCCACATTCTGAACTAAAAATTATTGGGAAATTCACGTGTGAAGAAGGGCAGACCCACCCACTTTCCCTTGCCCACATGCGTTTCTGTACTTTATATTAAGTTATGTTTTGTCAGTATCACTATATAATAATAATAATAATATTAATAATAATAAAAGCATCCTCCTATTTTGCTGTCAAGTTCCCAGCCATGCACCGATTGACGCCACCGTTAATTTATTTAGCATTTATGTTTCTCTTTGACTTTGCTTTTGCTGTCTATTTATAGCTCTGGTTGTTTCTCAGTATCTTGAAAATCATTATCAGCCATTTGAAGTTTCATTTGAATCCTGATTTTTTTTGGAAAACGATTAAATTGGCTACCTAACACAAAAATATAATCAGAGCATTGAATTTAAAAAACTGCAATTAGATCTCTTAAGTAGCTAAATTTGCTTAATCTATACTATATATAAAAACATTATCCTCCTCCAAAATTTCTCGCCCAAACGTAGGGGCATTTTAGTAATATGGTAATTATTATTCTAATTATAATTAATTAATATTATTCTATCATAATATTAGTAATTATGGTAATCATAATATATTAATAATAGTATAGATTGATAATTAGTTATTAGTAATTATGGTAATTCCTTATTAGTAATTATGGTAATTATTATGGTAGTATATTTGTATTTTATAGATTAATTCATATACGTGCATTAATGTAATACCACTGGAAAATGTTTGTGGTAATTAATTATTATGATAGTATATTTATATTTTATAAATTAATACATATACGTGCATTAATGTAATACCACTTAAAATTGTTTATGGTAATTAATTATTATGATAATATATTTGTATTTCATATAGATTAATACATATACATGCATTAATGTAATACCACTGACAAATGTTTATGGTATAGATTTATTTATTTATTTATTATGGTAGAATAAGAATCGATATAATAATATATAAAAATATATTAGTTATAATTGTATGGAATTCTATTAATTATAATTGAATTCCATATATATTATATTCCAATACCTATTTGTTTACAATTTCATTTATTTATTACCAAATTAGCAATTATTACCAAAAGATATGTTATTATTATGTCAATGGTGAAAACATATGAATGGTAATCAAATGAATTACCAATTACCAATTACCAATTATTACCAATTAACAATAATATCTCTGCATCTCTCTCTTTATGGCTATAAATACAAGAACAAACTCAGTCCACCACTACCACCACCAATTTTAATCTCTCTTAGTTCTGTTGTTTTTTCATTTGTGTAAACATCAATGTACATAGGAAGAACCACCCTTCTCCCTAAAAGTTTGATATATTTACTGCTTTTTTTACTGTTCTTATCTTATCTTCTTTGTTCTTTTTCTTTTTTTTTTTAATTCTTTTGGTTACATTCATTGCAGGTTCTTATATTTTGCAATCACAAGCGCTGGGGTTAATTGTTGGTAGCTTCAATTGTCGAAATGTAAGCTAATTTGTCAAATAACTACAAATTTTATTCTAAGTATTAACTATTCTTTTTTAATTGATTTTAACTATTCTTTTATATTTGAAATCTTATATTTCCAGCTCTCTTGATTCTTTAATTATAAATGCAGATATTTTGAGCCTAATAAGTAATGTGATGCAAAGGATAATGGATCTGTTAAGAGATGGATGTGAAAGTTGAGAAGCAATTAATAAAATATTTTTCTGTTGAAATCATAGACATTTTATGTTTTTGGGCATTAAAGATTTCAAATTTTAAATTTGTTTAATTTTTTTAAATCTTAACATTTCATGGTTTTACATTACTTTGAATATGTAGTTGTTTTATTCGTTTATTCATATCATGTTCAGAGGTGAAATTATAGTTCAAAAAAAAGAATATTAAAAAAATAATTAATTGGAAATTAAACGGCACAGAATTTATGCCATTTGAAAAAGTAAATTAATATTAATATTTGATTGAAAATTGAACAAAAAAAGAATTGAATTTATTTTTACAATTAAATTATTATAATTATATTAATATTTATGAAGGAAAAAGAAAATGAATATATTAATATTTCATTGGAAATATAATTGGCAATTATACCCCAAACAAATATACACAAATATAAATGGAAATGAATATTAAAATCTTTTTATAAATAAAAAAGGAAATAAATATTACACACGGAAATCTGTTATTAATATTATGTTACTAATGTTACTAATGTTATAATTGGCACAGGAATCAGGCCAAATGAAAAAGGAGATTAATAATAAAAATTCACTATAAATATAACATAGCTTTCCCTATGCAAAAATTAGTAACCACCAAATGAAATATTAGCAAAAAATTATGAAGGAAAAAAATGGAAATGAATATATGAAGGAAAAGGGAAATGAATATATTCATATTTCACTGGAAATATAATCGAAAATTATATTATAATTGTAATTATATTAATTATTTAGAATGAAAACAGAATGAATTTATTAATATTTTATTGAAAATATATTCAACAATTATATTTTTATAATTATATTACTTTTTAATCATATGGAAATTAATAATAAATTTTTATGAATGAAAAGAAAATAAATATTACACGGGAATCTGTTATTAATATTTTCTTACTAATTGGCATGGAATCAGGCCAATTAATTGGCAATTATTATCAAGAAAAAGGAATGGATGGAAAACAATATTAAGAAATGAATATACTAAAAATAAAATGGAATATTATTAAAACTTAAATGAATATATTAATATTTCACTGGAAATATAACACAACTTTTCACTACGAAAAAAATAGTAACCACCAAATGAATGACTATGAAAAATTATAAAGGAAAAAGGAATAATGTAAAATAATATTAATTCTTTTTATGAAGGAAAAAGGAAATAAATATATTCAAATGGAAATAAAATATTAGGAAAAACGAAATGAACATATTAATATTTCACGGGAAATATAACACATTTTTCTCTATAAATAAATTAGTAACCACCAAATGAAATATTAGGAAAAAATTATTAAGGAAAAAAAATGGGAATGAATAATAATTTTTTTTATGAAGGAAAGTGGAAATGAATATATTTAAAAGGAAATGAAATATTATGAAAAACGAAAGAAATATATTAATATTTCACTGGAAATATGACACAACTTTCCATATGAAAAAATTAGTAACCAACAAATGAAATATTAGGAAAAAATTATTAAGGAAAAAGGAATGGAGATCAATATTAATTCTTTTTACGAAGGAAAAATGAAATGAATATATTTAAAAGGAAATGAAATATTAGGAAAAACGAAATGAATATATTAATATTTCACTGGAAATATACCATAGCTTTCCTTACAAAAGAATTAGTAACCAACAAATGAAATATTAGGAAAAAATTATGAAGGAAAAATGAATGACAATAAACAATTCTAATTATAAAGGAAAAAGGAAATGAATATACTCAAAAGGAAATTAAAATATTAGAAAAAATATAATCAGCAATTATATTATTATAATTATATAAATTAAATATTAATTAATTAATTATATTAATTATTAATTATATTAATAAATAGTACTCCATAATAATTAATATTTATTAACTAGAAGGTTGAGCAATCCCCTCACCAACTTTAGATGTCGTTGATTAAATTAATATGTACACGTGTGACATGAACACTGTAGAAGGTCGAACATATTTAATATATAATAATAATAATTTTTGTATATACGAATTGATATTTCTATTAACGAAAAATAATTAATTTAGTGTAATTGACTAATAATAATTGCTTAATAATTATTATCGTAATTAAGCTAAATATTGGTCGTTGAATTTATTTTTATACTCTGTAATAATTAAAAGTTAAATTATTTCTCATTTTTCCATATTTATTTTTGTAATAATATAATTACTTAAGTTATATTAAATATAGATCTTTTTAAGATAATGGTAAACAAACAAGTCATATATTATTCAATTAATTGAGTGATACTTTTGCACTAATCGTATAATCAAATAAATGTACATGTTCAATATAAAAATTTTTTTAAAATAATTTTATCTTTAATTTTATTATCTAAATAAATAATACAAAAATTTATCTGTGAATCGCACGGGTAATTGGACAATTATTTACTCTAATTCAAGCAAAGAAAACATCAGAAAACATAATCAATCCAACTAATTTCATCAATTGCGCTATATAATATTCGATGTTATAATTTATATAATTGTATATCGATCCAAATATTTTTAAAATATTATAACAAATTAATTCCGTGCAACGCACGGGCGAAAATACTATTTATACCTAATAGCATCTTAATCTCTTCCTCGAGCAACGAGTTATCATGTCATATAGATATTAAATTAAACATATTTTTTAATTATATTTTTAAATTAAACATTATTATTTTTATTATTAGTCTTCCTAAATCCTCAAATTAAATAGTAGGCATGTTTTTCCTAAAATCTCCAATCGCCCAACCCTCATACTTGCGAACCTACTATGTATTCTGGTTCGCGGGTTCTAGAGATTTTGAGAAAACATGCCTCTAATTTGCTACATTTGGTCCTCCGACCTATTTTACGGTCACCGGTAGTAAATGTTTTGGTTGAAAATGTCATAGAAAATGATAACTTTATCCTTCAAGAGAAGTGACTTAATTGATTATTATGCATTCATGTTAGATAACATAGGGGTACAAATTTGATCATCGATGATTCTAAATTAGGCTGGAGAACCAAATGTAGCAAAGCTTTATTTATGTTCGTTTTTTTGTTACTAATACGTGTGATGATTGAAAGTTATACCATCATTTATGTTCATTTTTTTTGTTACTTTACACACACACACACACACACACACACACACACACACACGAGTTGTACTATACAATATTTTGGTAAGAAATACTCTACCGTTATAACTTTAGTTATCTTTTTCATTGTTACGATGCACATTCATCCCTTATATATATTCTTCAATAATAATAATATATAGACATTATATATAGGAGTATTATTATATAAATTATTTCCTAAAATATAAATATCAAATTTATAAAAATGGTTTACATAATAATAATAATAATAATAATAATAATAATAATAATAATAATTATTATTATTATTATTATACAATAATATAAATATCTAAAATCTAAATAAATCTAAAATTTTAATATAAAATATTACTCCGTAATATTAAGCATTGATATGATTTTTGTGCATAGTGCATAAAAAATACTAATCATTAACATAAAAAGGAAAACTATAGCATTAAATTGATACCCATTTTTAAAATTTTGTAATAGGTATTAAGAGAATTGATTAATTTTGAAGTCGGTAAAGTGATAAATTTTGAAAATAAATGTAACTATGTAAGAGTTACCAACACGTCTTTTATTTCAATTGACTTAATAAGATTGGCTTATAGTATATTTGTTAGATATTTTCTAAATTTGAAAAGACTTTTGTCTTTGGAGATTTGAATTTGACGCAGTGCACCCCACATGTGGCAGCGGTGTATATATGCGGGTTTGCATCGCATAAGTAGAGAAGAAAAGGAAATCAAATCAATCGAGAGAGAGAGAGAGAATAGAGGATGGAAGTGAGAGTAGAGAGGATTGGATCATGGAGGATCATGACGGCGGCGGCACAAGAGCAGCCGGCGTTTGAAGGATTGGATCCACTAGATTCGTGGCTCCCCATTACCGAATCTAGAAATGGCAACTTTTTCAGCATCGCCTCACATATGCTATGCTCTGGAATTGGACTCCAGGCCCTCCTTCTCCCTGTTTCATTCATCTCTCTTGGTTGGTACGTATGTATGTATGTATGTACGATCCACTCCTTTAATTATAAAATAATCACTCCTTTTTAATTACTAAACAGAAAACATCAGAGGAAGATCCAAGCTGTATCTGTAGGGTTGACTCTATCTCACTGCACTAGTCAATGTTATCTGGATGGTCTTTTAATAATCATTATTCATTCTGTAGGGTTTGGGGTATTATCTGTCTATCGCTGCTATTTGTATGGCAACTGTATACCATATGGTTGTTGGTGGATCTTCATGAATCGCCCACAGGACTCGCTTCAGCAGATACGTCCATCTCGCAATTGTAGCTTTTGGTTAGTAATAACAAAAAAAAAAACAGAGTTAGTTTTTAATTGAGTTATTTCACTTTTGGTCACGATTATGGGCCACATTTGGTCCCTATTAAAATTTTCAGATTTAATTTCATGATTTTTAAATCCCTGCCACATTTTATCATTCTGATCAAAATTTCGGACAAGGGTGATTTTTTCGGCAAGTGAATTAATTTAAGGACTATATATATATATATATATATATATATATATATATATATATATATATATATATATATGGGTTGGGATGAGGTGTAGATGTTTTGTAGGTGAAACATAGGGTTGGACGGAGGTCGATAACGGGTCTGATATCGCAAAATACGGGCACCAAGGAAAACCGGAAAACACGATCTTTTATTAGCTCAAGGATCCAAACCCGGTTACAAGTCAAGAAGTGCTCAAAGTGCTCGGCAGGTCGGCAGACGGCTTCCCTACTGTCCGAGCTCACTCTAAGTCTTAGTCTAGAAACAGCCAAAAGATCCCCTCTCTCCTCATAAATGCGCTTGGCGGCGGCTCTCTTTGCACCCAGGGCTACCTTCGTCTTGGGGCGAGGGGCGGCGGCCGGGGCAACGAATGCTCTATCAGGCGACATACCTGCACAAGTAACAACAGATTAGTTTGAATGATCGGACGATAAAACCGATCTGGAGGAGTTAGAGTCTGGCAAAAGCAATCTCGTTGACCTTGACTCGACTCGGCCGATGAACCTTTGACGGCTGGAACGACGATCGGCACCGGCTCGTACTTTTCGCTACGGCCGTAGTCGGGGGGCTCGAGGTTGGCGTTCTTGTAATCCTCCGGAGTGCGGAAGATAAGGTAGTCGTACACCTCCGAGGAGATCTTCGCGGCCGCGTCGGTGAGAGCTCGGGTCCGCTTGGGGAAGCTATGCTCGGTGAAGTGCGTAGACCACACTCGGGGGACCGGTAACTTCCACTTATACTCAACCGAAAGTATGCGGTTCTTCCACCCCTTGTTACTGTCGGGAACGTTGGTGAGAGTGCAATGGTGCCCTCGGGACTGAAGCATCAAGTAACCCCCGCCGTGTTTGGCCGAGAGAGGCCTGACGGCGTAAAGGAAGTTGAACAGTTCCATCGTGCACATTAGCCCGTGCCGAGTACAGATCTGGGGAAAGCACGCGATCATCCGATGAGCGTTCGGAATAATCTGCCCCGGAAGGACCTCGTAGTACTTCAAGAAAGCAAGAAGGAAAGGAGAAAAGGGGAAGGTCAGAGGCGCCTTCAAGGAGTCCAAGTGGATCCCGAGCCAATCGTCAACGTGCCGATCAATTACGTTGCCGAGCGCCCGACTGACCTTATAAGGGATACGACCCCGTAGTAATGCGTGGATTTCGTCGGTCTCGGCTCGGGTGAGCAAGCACTTCTGCTGCTGAACGACCTCGCTGTTCAGGAAGAGCATCTTCCTTCGGGTCGCGGAAGGCTTGTCGGCGGTTTGATCGGCCTCTACTAGGTTTGGGTCCGACGAGCTGGCTACCACTGGGGCGTGTGACGCTGACGGTTGGCGGGGGTTCGGTGCCGATGAACTCGCTTCGCCCGGGGCCGGGAGTGCACGACGTCGGGACGAGGCCTCGGGGCCCAAGGGTTTGCCCTGGGGCTTGTAGCTCTCGAGGGACGCCCTTCCGGCGTATGGAGACGGTAACTTCCTCCACGGTGCGGGGGCTGAGGTGAGGAAACATCTTCGAGACCACTACTCGTGGCGACTTGCCTCGGCCCGACGAGCTGACGTCCTCGGTAGAAGCCGAGGGTCGTAGCGGCCCCTCGTTTTCCTCGGCGTTGGGGGAGACGTGCTCCACTTCATTAATCTGGTTGAAGGTGGAGCCTCCCGTTGAATGAGAAAAACTTTCGCTGACGGCTTCGTCGTAATCCCGACCAGATACGTTTTGGTTGTCCGAGTCCGACATCCTAATTCCTATTTAAGCGAAGGGATGGGGGTTCAGCTTTGGATGCGGGGCCAACCTGAACTACGGGGTTCTATCTTGTTAAAAAGAGAGCAGGATAGAATGCTTACCGAGTATGAAAGCGACGGAAGGGAACAAAGACTTCACGGCGTGACACGGCAACTGCCCTTTGTTTTTGCTCGGGAGGCTCTGATCTCCGAATAGCTGCGAAGGCAAAAGTGGGCGTCGAAGGGTGAAGCGGCTACTTATAGGCGAGGAAAACTAATCGACGCCTGAGGTGACGGTTCGGTTCTCGAGGGTTTTCCCGCCAAAGGCGTTCTCCGCCGTGAGTGAGCCCTCACCAAGTTCCGGTGCATCCGCGCGAGAGAACCACCACGGCAAGCAGCAATGCGATCGGCTCAACATGAGTTTTCCCCCCAAACCACTCCCTCGCGCTTGCACTCATCACACTTTGGGGTGAGGGGGCTAGATGATAGTGAATATACTCCAGGACCCGTCGGATGCACTCCGGACCCGGTCGGAGGCTGTGCGGTCGGGGAGTCGGTTGGTCGGGAGGTTGACGTGGGCTCGGCCGTCACGGGCCGAACAGTGCCCCCGACCGGCTCACGACGCGGCGTGCCAAGGACTGCCACGTACTCCTTCCCGCTTGGGCGTAGAGTGAGGCGGGCGCATGCGCGCCACGTTCCCGCCATGCCGGAGGTCCGGCAACCGCACTTTTCTACCTTATAAATAGCGCATTTATGAGGAGAGAGGGGATCTTTTGGCTGTTTCTAGACTAAGACTTAGAGTGAGCTCGGACAGTAGGGAAGCCCACTGCCGACCTGCCGAGCAACCGACTCCCCGACCGCACAGCCTCCGACCGGGTCCGGAGTGCATTCGACCGGTCCTGGAGTATATTCACTATCAGGGTCAGACCTAACAATTGGTGAGTAAGGGATGCTTAGGCAGAGGCCGGTAAAATGAAATAAAGTTGTGCTTTCGCTATTAACTATAATTTTTGACATAATGATAAGCGTTTGATACTAACAAGTTGTAATAGAGTCAGGTCAGAAATTCGAATCATTTTTGCGGTAATGGTAAGCATTTGATTCTGGTCGAGTAATTGTGATTGAATGGATGTATCTGCAGCAGGTGCAAAAATGGGGAAGTTGGCAGCCATATTCCCAACATTGTATCTATCGGGAGGGACGTGCGTATCGCTAATAATCAACGGGGGAGGGAGCCTTAAGCTCTTCTACAAAACCATAATCAACGACGACGACAAAGGACAAACTGGCACTGAATGGTTCTTGGTGTTCGTTTGCATTGCCATCTTGGTTGCCCTCTTCTTCCCCAACTTGAATTCCTTGGCTTCAATTTCTCTCGTGGGTTCACTCACGGGTGTTGCCTACTGTACTATACTGTGGATTTTATCCGTCAGCAAAGGCAGGCCGCAAGGACTAGGAGGAGTTGCCTATGATCCACCTGAGGTTTCCACTTCAAAGGTGGACAGATTCCGGGACATCTCAAATGCTCTTGCCCTTATCTCCCTTGCATTTAGAGGTCACAATATCATCCTAGAGATACAGGTACATACGCCCAAATATTAAAAAAAATTTAATATATATATAAAACACGAACCATACTACATCCCAAGTGACAAAACCCATAAAATGCACACAACGAACAACATGCACCTAATTAATGTATGACATTGATATGCACACAACGAGCAACACGACTACTAAGCCCCCAACGCCTAACAAAAAAAATCAACACGTACACCCACAACCTCAAAAAATACAAATAAAATGAAATGTACGCACAAAATTGGAAGAATCCTAATATACCAAAAATACTACTACAATTATGCATAACTCCAAAAAATAATAACTAAACATTTTAAATGCACTAAAAATTACTAAATCACCCCCACATAAATAAATAAATACATACATAAGCAATACGATCATATCAAATCACAATGTCCACAACACTAAGATCAAATGTAATAATTAGTTCTCACGTACTAATGCAAAGAGAGGTTCTCATATAATCACCAATATATATAGGGCTGGTTGACTTCTTAAATTATTGCTAAGAATTTTAGAAATAGTCCTTCAACTATTGACTTTTACAAATTTTTGTCCTCGATTTTTAATTTGATCAAAATTGATCCCTAAACTATTGATTTTGTACTAAATTTGATCCTTCTGTTAAATCTGTGTTAAATAGGTGTTAAAATTGAGAGCAAAAATGTAAAACCAAATACATGGGCCTTATGTCATTTTCGCCCTCAATTAACACCTATTTAACATAAATTTAACAAAAGACCAAAATTAGTACAAAATCAATAGTTAAGAAATTAATTTGGTCAAATTAAAAGTTGAAAATAATAATTGATAAAAATTAATAGTCAAAGGACCATTTATGCAATTAACTCTTATTGCTAACAACGAACTTAGAGCAACTCCAACAGTGGTGATTTTGGAGGTTTTTTTTTTTGTTTTGATGAAAGAGAAAATGGTGACTTAGAGAGGAGAGAACGAAGGATCAAGAAGAAAAAAAAAATTGCACAAGTTATGACCTTTTGTGGGACTTGGAAGTAAAAAAAATAAAAGAAAAAGGCTCAGGCGCACCAGTCCTTTGAGCGCATTAATATTAATATTTTAATTTTTTGACCATCTTTTATTTTCTCCCCTTTTTCTCTCCCTTCCCCTATCCTATAGAACTTATAAAAATTAGAATTCTATTAAATTGATTCTCAAATCTTATTTCTTAAATTTTAATTCCTTATGTAACGAACACTTATTATACTTTTCTTTATGTGGACCTCAATATAAATGTCTATATCAAAATTTTATGTGTGAAAGTAAAAATTGAGAGTACACGTAATATTTTCTTAAACTTTTAGCAAAATAAAATTTTACTTTTGGGTTGCTGTTAACACGTACTAGTGTCTTGCAGGGGACATTGCCTACAAATCCAAAAGTTCCCTTGCGTAGCCGCATGTGGAGAGGAGTGATGACATCTTATCTACTCATAGCATTATGTCATTTCCCGCTAGCCATTGCGGGGTACTGGACTTATGGCAACTTGGTAATTATATTATTATTACCTTTTTCATCTCATTTATGTTAATTGTATAAGTCAATTAATTCAACTTTTATATACATATAAGTGTGAATGTATTGTTTATTATATATTGTATTCAGTGTATCCCATGCATGCATACAGATGCCGACATCATATCAAAAAGGAGGAATATTAAATGCATTTGAAAAGTTTCACCAACACGACATATCGAAATTCGTAAGGGGCGCAATATACATGATCATCGTCATTGCATGCTTGTGCACCTACCAAATCTATGCAATGCCGGTGTTGGACAACTGGGAAAGACTATACGTGAACAAGAAAAAGATGAGGTGCCCTAGGTGGGTGCGAATATGTCTCAAAGTGTTGTTTGGTGGATTGACCTACTTAGTATCAGTGGCTTTTTCGTTCTTGGGAAGCTTGGCGGGCTTCATCGGCTCCATCGCGATGCCACTTACTTTGGCTTATCCATGTTTTATGTGGATTGCCATGAAAAAACCTCGTCCCTATATCTTTGTGTGGTGCGTGAACATGGGCCTAGGCTGTTTAGGCATGTTGATGTGTACGGTATTGGCGACTGCAACATTGTGGAGTTTGATAGCCAATGGGTTGCACGCTAATTTCTTCAATCCTTAATTGAAGCATCAAGCATGCATGCATGCATGTTGGATTGTTGGTAAGGGCATCCACTGCATATTAGTGGTTCTTGGTGATGTTTTTGAGACAAAATGACTGGTGTGGAAGTAAAAGAAAGAAGAAAGAGAGGAGATTGGGTTCTTGTAGTAGATCCAAGTTTTTTGACTCTTACTAAGGGTCCCACAATATAATTTGAAAAAAAAAAGATCAATTGGTGCGTATTGCACACCAGCATCAATCGTTATATCGTGGACCACGGTGCACATAATACTGTAGACCCTGGTCCGAAACGACGTCGTATGTATGTCAGTCATCTAAGTATGCTAAACCACATTTTGATGTAGTATGCTAAAAAAATGAAATTACAATACACAATAAAGGGCATGTATCAAAATATAATGAACTTGCATAAGTAAAAACAAATTAGCTACAATATCTAAAAACATAATAAATGTGAATGATGGTTATACCCCTCATTTATGTCCGTTTTTTCTATTAAGTTTTTTTTTTTTGTACATTATGCTATAAAAGTTGTACTACATAATATTTTGGACAAATATACCCCTACCGTTATAACTTCCGTTATCTTTTCTACCTTTGTTACTATGCACATGCATCCACCATATATTTTCTTATCTTCTTCAATAATAATAATAAAATATACACATTAAATATTAGAGTTATATGTTAGTTGTTTTTTAAAATATAAATATCCAATTTATAAAAATATTTTACATTATTATTATTATTATTTACTATATTAAAATTTAAATAAATTTAAAATTTTAATATAAAATACTAATATTGGGCACCTATTTTTTGCGCATCGCGCATAAGAAAAACTAGTACTAAAAATAAATATGTATGTCAGTGATCTATCTTGTAGTGTTGGGCAAATTATATTGTGGATAACGGATAAATGCTCTTTTTTAATATACTAAATATTCATTTTTTTGGTAATATACCAAATAATAAATCTTATGTACACATAAAAAAGGAATATTCAGTGTACTAAAAATAAAATTTCAATATGCTAAAAATGAACATTATGTTAGTTGTTCACCTTACAAGGTTAACTATAGCCCATGGTATAGTGATTAGCAATGTGGGACACAATCATTATATCGTGGACAATGGTCTATCTTGTACACTGACATAAAATTTATTTTTAGTACATTAAGTACTCATTTTTTGAAAGTTCATTTTTAGTGTACTAAAAGTTCATTATTTGGTATAATATCTAAAAACGACCATTCTGTATATTAAAAAGTACTACCTCCGTCCCATTTTGTTTGTCTGATTCGGTTAACGAGGCTTGACTGAAGCTATTTTTAATTTAATTTTTTATAATATTAAATTTAGTATTAGTATATAAAATTTATATATTTAGAAACTACATTAACAGTACTATTAAACACAAAAAATTAAATTTAAAAATAATTAAAAATTACTAAAGAAAATAAGTAATGAAGAAAGAGTTGGATTGACCAATGAATAGTAAACATGACAGGTAAAATGGGACAGAGGGAGTAACATTTATCAGTAGTTCATATTACGACAATTTATATTGTGGACCAGCATCCACAGTGCATTGTGGACCCTGGTCAAATATACAGAATTTGACTTCATAATGTATAGAATTCATGTTCATAATGCACATAATTATGTAGTTGAGGACACAAACATTTAACATAATACACATACGCATAAACACGATATTTTAAAATAAGTACATACAGATCATGCGTATTATGCAATGAATTTGTGTCTTCATCTATATAATTTTGTACATTATGAACTTTAATTCCATAATGTGTATGTGTATTATGTTAAGTGTTTATGTGACATCAGTTATATAATTCTGTGTATTATGAACATGAATTCTGTACATTATGAAATCAAATTCTGTATATTGGACAAGACTTCACAGTGCATTGTGAACCCTGATCCACGATATAACGATTGCCTTATTACAATACGGATCATGACAGTTGTTATGCCATGGAACCAGGTCCATCTTCCATGTTCACAATTTCAGAATTCTATATTTACAATTTTAAAACTCTATATTCACAATTTCAGAAATCTATGTTCACAAATCCAGAACTCTATGTTTACAAACTCAGAACTCTATATTCACAATTTCATAACTCTATATTCACAATTTCATAACTCTATGTTCAATAGTATAACACAATTTTTGAATCTATATAACAAAATTGTGAATATAGAGTTCAAAAATTGTAAGTATTGAGCAATATAATTTTGTATAATGAGATCTAAAATTGTGAATATAGAGTTCTAAAATTATAAACATAAAATTCTAAAATTGTGAACATAGACTTGAATCTACATTGCAAGGTGGACCCAAGTAAATAACATAATTTGTCAGATCATGATCTATAGTATAATTTGTGTATGGAACGTGTTCCACGATGTAACAATTTGACAAAATCGCTGTAGATTTTGGGCCTAGTGTCCAACTCTAAAGCATTGAAAGAAACTTTGGGCCTTTGGCCCATAGTATTAACCCCATGGCTCCGTGCTCGCAGCCATGGCAGAGTAGCAGAGTTTTTCTGAAACTACAAAGCCCTAGATTTTCGCCTTGCCCTTTTTCCGAACTCAACGCTGGAACGATGAATTCGCTAATAAAGCTACTCTCTACCCAAATCTCACAACACTGTTCTCGCTCATCCTCACAGCCAAGAAAATGCATTTTCTCGATACAATCCCTAGCAGTCCTCCAACAAGCTTCATTTAGTTCCTCCAGGATTGCGAGAACTGGAACCACAAAACCCAAAGAATCCTCACCTCCCACTGCATCATACGTGCTTAGTCCCGTAAAACTTACAAGAGAATCAGGTCCCGCTTCTTCTTGGCGCAGGCCCAGTGAGATTCCGTTCCAAGGTAAGGCCGCAAATTCTGTAAAAGTGATTGGATTTGTGCAACGCCCAGTTCAGTTCCAGACTTTACCTGATGGAAATTGTGTGGCCGCCACTGTTATTGTGCAAGATAACCGTGAAATTACTGATTCCGCTTCTTATGTGCCTTCCTTCTTGATTCCTGTTGTGTTTGAGGGTGATTTGGCTCAAGTTGTGGGCTTCCATGTGAAGGAAAGTGATTGTGTCCATGTGTCTGGGCAATTGAGTGGGGATAACTTGCCTTTTCAAATAGATGGATATGGTGGGAATTTCCATATTGTGGCTCAAGATGTCTACTTTGTAGAGGGTGTGAAAGGGAAGGCTGCTAGCAAGAAAAATGGGGCAAAAATTGATTCTGAGGATTTGGAAAACCTAGCTGATGCCTCTGAGTCTGAGGTGAAGAAGATGAAAAATGGGGAATCTATAGTTTCAGATGATAGCTTGGTTGGTGTGGACAATGGTGATCAGAATGGGTTGAATAGCTCAAATACAAGTATGAATCCAAGTGCTACTGGAAATGAGGATTGGTGGGATTTGATCAGGAATCCAAATGATTGGTGGGATTGTCGGGAACGAAAGTCCGAGGGAAAATTGAAAGCTAAGCACCCAGATTTTAAGCACAAGAACAAAGGTGTTGCACTATGGCTGAACAATGCTCCAAACTCTGTGCTAAAAGGACTTGAAGGAGTGGAGTTTAGATCAAAACAACAGGTTAAAGGAGCGGAGTTTAGATCAAAACAACAGGTTAAGAGCGAGAAGGAGGAGCATTGGAAAAGTTTGGTGGAGAATCCTGATAAATGGTGGGATAACAGGCTGAACAAGAGAAATGAAAAATATCCCGACTTTAAAAACAAAGAGTCAGGCGAAGCATTGTGGTTAAATGGTGCGCCCGATTGGGCAATTCCCAAGTTGCCTCCTTTGCGAGATGGGAAAGTTGCTTCTGCTGCCACCTGACAGGTAAGATCAACAAGCTGGGCTGAAGCCCTGCTAGACATGCCTAAGAATTTTGGTTCATTTCTCAAAATTAGGATTAGTTTGTGATATGTGCATGCTCTATTTCAATGCAATCCCCTTTTGGCACACTTGACATAGGCCGGTGGAGAATTTGAATGTAGTATATAAAGCACCATGTCATGAGTTTACATACATATGCTGGGCTTTACTCTTGACCATTCTGTTTTCCCATTGGTTTTGTATTTATCGAAATTGGCCTATGTCTGTGAAATTTGACTTTTATATATTTCTCTGAAATGATTCTCCTAGAATGCAATGAGAAGCCATCATCTATCTATCTATCTATCTATCTAATACAAATGCATATTGTTCTTACCTCCATATAAACCAGAAAGGCAGGAACTTAATTGAATTTCACACTAGCAAACTCTCAAGGTCAAATTTGTTCAACATAGGTGAAAACATGTAGATATTTCTTGTCTCCTTGTTATTGTGACCTGTCCAAGAAAATATCCTCCAAAGGGATTGGTTGCTCCTAGAAACATTTCAAAATCAACTGAGTCTCAATTAATGTAATATCTTTTTATTTTTGTTTCTGGCAGTTTTTAGACTTTAGCTAATGAGCTTACCAGATTTGTATTTGGAGCAAGAAAGCAGTAATTCATTGTAATTCTTTTTCCTTTGAATTAAAAGCCATGACTTTTTCAAGCAAAGCCTCCGGGTCCGGGCTCTCATCTCAATGGAACAAAATCAGTAACCAATTCAGTTCATCAGCTACAAAATGATCAATGATATGCTGCTAATTAGCTAGGTAGCTTTCACCTTGCCTTCCACTTATTTGAGTATGTAACTTGCAAATTTCCACTGCTGCATTATTTTGTAATTTTTGTTGTTCCTTGGGGTTGTTTTTTGAACAAAGTTAGGTTGTTACAAATATTGAAGTTTTGTTTCCAGTCTTCAGCAGCGAATTTTATGGAGCTTAACATAAACAGGATGATAAGAGAGACTACATCTCATTCCAGCAGTAGTTACTAGTTAGGGAGGCTTTTAAATTCCAGGGAAATGTAGGTGTTGATGCATCTTTCTTTATTCACTTAATTTTCTTCCACAAGTCCCTTCAAGAACTCAAAACTGATTACAATTTATTTAACTCCAAAAAACACCAAGTTACTTCAAATGAAATTCAAAAGGATAAGTTTGATTGGTTTATAACCATTTGTCAAAAGTTACAACCTTTCAAAAATTGGGAAAATGGTCAATTAAGCTCTTGGACTTTTGATGATAGAGCAATTAGGTACCCCAACATTTAAAAGGTGAAATTAAACTCTCCAATACATTATTTTAGGAAACCTAAAAAATGATTTCGGATTTCCAAACACACCCTAAACCTCTTTCCATTTTTTGTTGAGGCATGCTTGAGTGTCATCACTTCTATTCTAAAGTCTTATCTGAGTTCAATCTGAGTTCCCATTTTAAGTGGTTATTTTGTTGTACAAATATATGAAGTATACCAATTTGAGTTGAAAAATAGAATTGGGAAAGCTTAAAAGAGTATATGAAAAATGGGTTTGTCACTAGGTTTTTATTGACAACCATGAAATCAACTTTAGAATTTCATCATCCATACTAGGGCCATTTCTTTTTAAAATAAATTATGAATTGGTATTATTCACACACAAATATATAACATTTGCATTATTAGTGGACATATAGGATTTGATTGATACAATATAGCCAATTTGACTTTTTAAAATATTTTAAAAGTATTAATAATTACTTAAAATATTCTATTAAAAAATCCTTCTAAATTTTTTTTCCTTCAATAAAATCCTCAATAATTGATAAAATATAAAATATAATTGAAAAAATCCAGCTCATCGACTGCCAACCGATTCTCAGGGCATTTTGGGCAGCTCGTAAGGCTTTCCTCAATAGTTGGTATTAAATAATACTCTTATAATCTAATAAGTAATAACTTAATAAAATAATAAGTAATAACTAAATTAAACTAATAATTGATAAATAATAACTAATAATTTAATAAGTAATAATAACTTAATAATAACTATTAACTTATTAAGTATTAACTATTTAACTATTAAATCATAAAACTTAAAATATTAGGGTCGGATATTGTGGCCCTTTTTTTTAAATTTTTTTTTCAAAATATTGGGCACTAAAATTGGTGATAGGATTAGGGTTTAGGATTTTGGAGTTATGATGACACTATATATTCACTTACTGCATCCCTGTGCCTAACCCTAAACTATAGTCTATACATACAGAAGAGACGTTGGTTGGGACGATGAGTCCTTCATCAAAGATGAGTTTGTGTATCAGCTTTACCTTTTGTTCCACAAGAGATACTCCTCCAAATTCTGAGCAAACTTCCTGCCAAATCTCTGGTGCGATTCAAGTGTGTTTCTAAATTCTTTTCTTCTCTGGCTGATGATCATTCCTTTGCCTATCTGCATCGCAACTTCTCCTTAACCCTTCCCAGTAGGATGAGCATTCTCATCTTTTACCCACCCGGCATCAATACCACCGAGTTTTACACAATAAATTACTCTGAAGAAAACCAAGCAAAGCTCCAAGCCAATCGTCTCCGCTATCTCGACGATCTCTCTCAAAATGATTATTTACGCTCCGCTGTGAACGGCCTGCTTTGTTTATGCAGGTTCTTAGAATGCGGAGACGACATTGAAATTCACAACCTTAGTACCCGACGCCATATCTCTCTCCCAACAACCTGTCCTGATCTGCGGTGCGATTTTCGGAGCAGGATGGACACGTGTGGGCTCTTGGGTTTTGATTCAATTTCCAAAAGATACAAGGTGTTGAAGCCAGTGAAGTTCACCCAGTTCACCGATCACTGCCGCCGTCGCATTGGGTTTTTACACTGGGCCTGGATAAATCATGGAGGGAGATCCATTCCTCTCCCTCTCCATCCTTCCATCCTTACCATTATTTTGAAGCTCATTTCTTTTTCTGTACAAGCGTTCATATTGACGGCGTTATCTATTCACTTAATTCGTTGAGCAGGAGGTTTGACATAGTAACATTTGACGTTAGGACTGAGAATTTCAAAGCAATGCCTCCTCCTCCTGCCCAAAATGCTGTGTCACCTAGATTGATAGAGATGGATGGTCGATTAGCTGTTCTTTACCCCGATTTGGAGCGCCAGGGTTTTTCAATATGGACTTTGGAGGAATCTATGGTATGGAAGAAACAATATTGTATTCACTTTCCCACCGCATTGTTGGAGGAGGAGATTGCGAGACAACAATTCTATAATGAAAATTTGTTCTTTGCTTCAAATTGTGTTGCGGGGGAGATTGCTGTATTAGTGAGTTGGATGAGATCTTTTTCTATTTTATTTTATAACTTGAGAAGTGGGAGTTGGAGAAAATTTGATATAAACAACATATCTACTAGCACTATAGGTAAGCCAGTGGCTGGCATGCAGTTCATCTTAGACAATGTCTTCTAATTTTCTTCACTAATATTTTATTTTATTATTAAACAGGATTTATTTATTGATGAATGCAAGGTATATATCCATCCCATTAACATTTTTGTTTTACCTGCTTGCTCCCCTCTCTAACCCTCTCCACCGTCAAGGATGGAATGGCTCTGCTGTTCATTTAACCCTTTTTATAAAAATATATATATTATATGGCTTTTGTATTATGCTTTGTTGATTTTATTTTTTGTATCTTTAGAAAGTGCACTTCCCAAACATGTATGCTGATATAGTAGAACAACCTATGTACCCCAATCCCAAACAAATACATGAAAGACATACCTTCAAAACTCTTCCAACAAGAGTTAGTTTTTGTCATTTTTTCTCCTAAAAAGGAAGACCACAATGCAATGAATATCATGTCATTCACTTCACATATATTCCACCCCCAATTCAGATACATAGGTATTAAACAAATAAAGCTAGAATTACATACCTACCCTCTTGCATATTTGCAGTCATTGAGATTTCTTTCATGCTCAAATTAAACCAGCCTTCTGAATGGCTGAGTAAACAAACAACTCACTCAGAATGAAACACATTATTTTATTTCAACTAATCCAGAACCAGATCAGAGGTCCAAACATGTTCTGCATAACTTTTCGTGGTGAGGAGTCTCACAATCAACAATTTCCTCTTTGTGGTTCCATTCATCAGATTTGGGTGAGATACCATCAACTTTTACACCTGAAGCCAAGACATACCAATTTCATGCTCTTTGGAGAATAGGGTGAAAGCACTATTAGGGTGTGTTTGGAAACTCGAAAAATAACTTCTGAAAAATGTTTTTCGGGTTTTCAGTGTTTGGCAAGATGGGGGAAAATGAGGTCAATGCAAAATGATGTCTTAGTCAAAGGAAAATAGGTATGTCTTGGGGGAAAATAACTTCCTTTTTTTATGGGAAGTCATTTTCTAATGAGTAATTCCAGAAATAGTCCTTTGACTATTGACTTTTACCAATTTTTATCCTCGATTTTTAATTTTACCAAAGTTGATCCTTTAACTATTAATTTTGTACAAATTTTAGTCCTTCGTGTGATAAGTGGATTCGGTGCTCTAAAATATCACAATTAAAATTTTTATAATGGAAAAATGGGAGTGTTTGGGGAAAAGTTCTCCCTAACGGGATGTTTGGTTGTAACTTGTAAGGAAAGTTTTAGGTGAGAAAAGAATTGTAATTTCATGTCAGAGAAAAATAGTGTGAGAATTTAAAATTTTAGTGTTTGGTTTGCAGAGGAATAGAATTACTAGAAATCTCAATTCCAGTGTTTGATCGGTATCCATGTGAATTGAAATGGGATAAGTAGTATAAAGATAGATAAAAATACTCTTACTTATTATAACATACTAATGAAACATTACATTTAGATTAGAAATTAAAAGAGAACAGTAATTTTATGTAAAAAATATTTTTTTTTCTTCCCAAAAATCGTGGAATTGAAAATACTAGGGAGAAACATGAAATTCTGATCTGATTCCATGAAAGAATTTGCTTGCCTTTGGAATTAAGTGAGAGTGGAATTCTAATTCTCGCTAATCAAATGAGCTATAAAAGAAGATTTGGTTAGAAAGATGGAATTAGGGGGAAAAGAATTGTAATTCCATGTAAAAAAAATAGAGTAGAAATTTAAATTACATTGTTCGGTAGGTAAGAATAGAATGATTGGGAATTGAAAATGAAGAAGTGAATAAAGAGTAAAATGCTCATATATAATATCTACTATATATATCTACTATACTAATAAGAGCCAAAGAGAGTTATGCCTAAAATAGGTAGAAAAAATGGCGGTCAAATTATTTAATCAAATGGATGGTTTAGATTGTTTAGATTTATATTTTTCCTTGAGATTTCCTAATTTATCTTTAATTATATGATTATCCGTTAAGTTTTCCGTTAAATATTCTCTTTTACGTTAATATTCCGTTAACTTTTAACTTACTCATTAATTTCTATAAGAAAGGTCTTAGGTTCGAACCTCATCCCAATCAAATTTGGCATAATTAAGTTCCTCACTCTATTTTACTCTTATTAAATTAAATAAATTAGTAGCTACAACAAAAAATGATACATGTACATTTCTTTAATTTAGAATTATGTGTCTACAATGCCTTTATTTAAAAAAGAAATATTCATTATCAATAAATTAAATAAGAAAAATAATTTCATTAGTTATATTGTCTTTATTTTCTCTAATGCAAAGATTTTGTACATTCAAATTCATCAATTGTTATTCATTACATTGTCCATTATGTTCTTTTACACTATCTTGTAATTAAATATCAAAGTTATAATACAAAATATGTTATATATATTTATTTACCAAATATTTTTTTAATACCATGAAAAAAATAAAAAAAGAATAGTTTGAAACCAATCATATTAACTACTTGGGGGATTTGTTGACAATGAAAGTACTCAAATAACCCATTACCCAGCAAATTGAAGCGAGAAACTACCTTTTAATATCTTTGGAATACATCATATTTAAAAATTTCAAATTTTTACTAATTTATTTAATCTTTTTCCTTAAACTAGGGATTTCTTTATCCACAATAACTCATTCAATAATAATGGTTGAACAAAATGAACCCCGAACAGAACACCTAAAGGAAAGTCCATAGCTCTTATATCATTATCTCATTGCATGACGTTGTCATCTATGCTACCAACAATAACCCAATTGCAAATAGCACACAACCAACAAAAAGGAAGAGAACAAATAGTAAGGATGAAGACAATGACAATGTTATTCAAAAGAGAATTAAGAATACTTAGAAAAATTCAAACCAAAAGTAGTATTTATTTAGACTATCATTTTTAGACCAAATATTTAGACTATCAATTTTACAAAGTTGCAAACATTTATTGTAGTGACAATTATAATGAATTTCCTATATTATCTTGGATTCATATACTTTGAGTTACATATGTAAATATATTTTTAAAAAATTATCTTTGCATCACACGGATAATTTACTAGTAACAATAATATTTATAACATTTAGTTCATGCATGGGAGTATGGGACAGATATCATACAAGTAGACTATAAAGGAGCGTTTGGTTCAGGTTATATAAGATAACCAAGATTATATAATTTTTTCTATGTTTGGTTCATGCTATATAATTTTTCCAGGAAATATAACATAACATCCAAATGAGACTTTTAGCTATTTGAAGGGAATGTGAAATATCCTCCCCATCCTTAGATATTCTCACATTCCTTTGTTTTTTTTTTAAATTAATTTTTCTATTTTAATCTATAATTTTTCTCCCATTCAAAATATAGAATGTTTCTCATTTAGTTAATTGATTGTTTTTAAATAATTTACGTTTATATTTTATTATTGTCTTATTTATTTATTTTAGGGTTTAGGGTTTAGGGGAATGTGAAATACCCTCCCTTCCTTAGGTATTCTCACATTCCTTTGTTTTTTTTTTTTTTAAATTAATTTTTCTATTTTAATCCATAATTTTTCTCCCATTCAAAATATATATAGAATGTTTCTCAAGCTCAAACACTTTAGTTAATTGTTTTTAAATGATTTACGTTAGTATTCAAAAAAAAAATGATTTACGTCTATATTTTATTATTGCCTTATTTATTTATTTTAATTTTAAAATTTATTAAAATACATAAAAATAGGTTAAGGATATTAAAGAAAAAGACTTCTAAAAAATAAATAAAAAAACTCTTCAACTAAACATGTTTATATTATATATCTCAATCTAACATTCCCAATAATCTAACATTCCAACAATCTAACATTTCCTAAGGTAATCTATCTTTCGGTGAACCAAGCCCCTAAAGGTGAAGTAAAATTTTGTTCTTTGAACATTTAAGTGGTGAAATTGAAATTTCTACATCGCGCTTACCTCTTTAAAGTTTCACTCTAATAAAAAAAATTAAATAAAAGGAATCGCTTGTAACTTATCTATTTAACTAGTATTTTGTACGCGCGATGCGCGAAAATTTATGCTTAATATTAAAACATTAATAAATAAAAATAATTAAAATTTATAATTCGAATTATATAAAACAAATAATAAATGTATTTTATGCACACATATATGATTTACCATTAATAGAAATTTAATTAAAATATAATCAACCATTAAATTAATTATATAATTATTTTAAGAAAATGATAATTAAAGAATAGGAAAAAGATATGATAGATATATGTATATGGTAATAATGATGGAGTTAAAAGTAACGGTGTTATAACGGTGTAAGGGTAGTTTTGTATAAAAAAGAAGGTAGTAGGGACAATTTTGTCTAATAACATTAAAGTGTACAACCTTTAAAGTAAAATGTATATATTTATTAGCATATAAAAAGAGAGATATAAATCAAGGATATAACCTTGATTGAGACTTAATATATTTTTAGATTAGACTAGTATTTTCGCCCGTGCGTTGCACGGAATGGATTTGCTATAATATTTTAAGAATATTTGGATCGATATACAATTATATAAATTATAATATCAAATATTATATAGCGCAATTGATGAAATTTGTTGGATCGGTTATGTTTTCTGATATTTTCCTTACTTGAATTAAAGCAAATAATTGTCCAATTACCCGTGCGATGCACATATAAATTTTTTATTATATATTTAGATAATAAAAATAAAGATAAAATTATAAAAAAATTATATTGAACATGTACATTTATTTGATTATAAGATTAGTGCAAAAGTATTACTCAATTAATTGATAATATATGACTTGTTTGTCTACAATTATCTTTAAAAGATCAATATGTAATATGACTTATGTAATTATATTATTACTAAAATAAATATGGGAAAAATTAGAAATAATTTAATTATAATTATAATTATTATAAAAATAAATTCAACGACCAATGTTTAGTTTAATTATCATAATAATTATTAGAAAATTATTAATAGTCAATTACACTAATATATGTGAAATTATACTTTTATAACTTAAGTATATTCATGTTCACTGTATCGCATTTAATTTTTTCTTCATCATCTATAGTTGAATGAATTAATTGTAATTATTATAAATAATCTAACAACACATGTTTAATTAGTTTTTTTTTTTTAAGTTTAAATAATTTAAAGTTTTCAAAAGGGAAGTGTAATTAACTTTCTTAAAAGTTTTTTAAAAATAATTTTTTAGTCAATTAGTAATGNTTCTTAAAAGTTTTTTAAAAATAATTTTTTAGTCAATTAGTAATGTCCTTTTCCTTTCCAATTTGCCTAATTTCCATTTCTTTTTTCGTCAGAATATTTTTATATTTTCAATCAATTAGTAAAATCAATTTTCTTTTTCATTTTATCTTTACTACTGTTTGGGCGGAAATTTCACAAAGGATTATTTTATATTTATTAATAGTAGTATAGATATAGAAGTATAGATAAGTATTTGAATTATTATTATTGATGTAAATAATAATTAATAAATTATTTTTTTCTTATAAAATTACGCCAAATTTGTTTTCATTATTCTCAAAATTATAATGGTTTAATTATTGTCATAATTTGGTAAATAAAATTTTGTTACCAATTAAAATTTATTAATTTTTTTACCATTTAATTAATAATATTAGTTTGTGCAGTATAGAACACATTCAGTATAGAACAAATTCAGTATAGAACAAAATTTTAAGAAGAATTTACCAATTAGCTGATTGCTATCCACTCATCTGGGAGCCTTTAACGATCCAAAATCTTTAAATTTGAACATGTGTTTGTAAATGGATGCAAGTTCCCTAAGGAAGATCATGAAATTTAAAAAACCAAGCAAAAAGCTGAAAAAACTCAAAAAAAAAAAAGGCAGCATACTAACAACATAAAAAATGCATAACAATAAATACAAAATAAAGCAATATGACCAAACATGACCATGATTTTATTCCTATTAAATAAAACAATACAAAATTGAGCAATATTAAATAAAACAATATCTTGACCGCAACAACAGAATTTGCAGATTTGAAGGTGGAGAGGTCTGGAATAATTGCACTGCGTTTTGCGTTTCTCTTTTAAAGTTTACAATATAGGATTAGGGATTTATATAAGGTTGTATCTTATTACAATAGAATTGTAGTATGATAGGAATTGTAATGTAGAATTGTGATACAATAGGAATTGTAATGTAGAATTGTAGTATACGAATTGTATTAGAATTGTACTATAGGAATTGTAGAATAGTAGACTTCATTTTGTTGTATTAAATTTCGTGTTTTAATAGCAGATTTATTTTATACGAATTTTATTGGAATTGTATTATAGGAATTGTATTGTTATAATATTATTCTATTATTTATACGAATTGTATTGTTTTAATATTATTCTATTGTTTTAATATTATTCTATTATTTTAATTGTTTTAATGTACAATATTTTGGGTGGGAAGGAATATTTCATTTTGGAGGATTTTATTTTTATATATATAATAATAAAGATAAAGATTAGATTAGATTTAGATTATATTTAGATTAGATTAGAATTAGTCCTTTTTCAAAGTTTGGAGCGGTGTGACCCTACAATT
Organism: Ipomoea triloba; assembly: GCF_003576645.1. NCBI lineage: Eukaryota > Viridiplantae > Streptophyta > Magnoliopsida > Solanales > Convolvulaceae > Ipomoea > Ipomoea triloba. Next base: position 11,426,644 of record NC_044924.1, on the reverse strand, counting down.
GATAATTTGATAGGATTAGGATTCCCGATAAATTAATGATAATTTGATAGGATTAGGATTCCCGATAAATGATAAGTTGATAACAAATTAACAATATATTCTTATACATCCCTGGAGGCAGGAAACATTGGCAGACAGTCATTAAACTACATACAGGAGAGACGTTGGGGCGATGAGTTGTTCATCAAAGATGAGTTTGAGTGCATCAGCTTTACCTTTTGTTCCACAAGAGATCCTCCTCCAAATTCTGACCAAACTCCCTGCCAAATCTCTGGTGCTGTGTTTCTAAATTCTTTTCTTCTCTGCTTGATGGTCATCCCTTTGCCGATCTGCACCGCAACTTCTCCTTAACCCTCCCCAGTAGGATAAGCATTCTCATCTTTTTCCCACCCAGGCATGATGATGGCGTCAATACCAGCGACTATTACACAATGAATTACTCTGAAGAAAACCAAGGAGAACTCCAAGCCAATCGTCTCCGGTATCTCGACGGCGACCACGACGATCGCTCTCAAAAGGTTTATTTACGCTCCGCCGTGAATGGCCTGCTTTGTTTCTGCAGGTACTCAGGATACGGAGACGACATTGAAATTCATAACCTTAGTACCCGACGGAATATCTCTCTCCCAACAACCTATCCTGATTTGCGGCGCGATTCTCGGAGCAGGATGAACGCGTGTGGGCTCTTGGGTTTTGATTCAATTTCCAGAAGATACAAGGTATTGAAGTCTGTACAGCTCACCGATCAGGACGACCGGCATATTTGGGTAAAGCATTGGATTTTTACACTGGGCGTGGATAAATCATGGAGGGAGATCCATTTCTCTCCCTCCTTCCATCCTTACAATTGTTTCAAAACCCATTTCTATTTCCGTACAAGCGTTCATATCGACGGCGTTATCTATTCACTTAATTCGTTGAATAGCGACAGGTTTGACGACTATAGTTTTGACATAGTTGCATTTGACGTTAGGATTGAGAATTTCAAAGCAATACCTCATCCTCCTAACCAAAATGCTGTGTCACCTGGATTGATAGAGGTGGATGGTCGATTAGCTATTCTTCAACCCCGTCACCCCGGGAATCCCAGTTTGGCGCGCCTAGGTATTTCAATATGGACTTTGGAGGAATCTATGGTATGGACGAAACAATACTATATTCGCTTTCCCACCCCATTATTGGAGAGGATTTCGAGACCACTCTTCTATAATGAAAATGTGTTCTTCGCTTCAAATTGTGTTGCGGGGGAGATTGCTGTATTAGTGGCTTGGATGAGAGCTATGTCTATTTTATTTTATAACTTGAGAACACAGAGTTGGAGAAAATTTGATATATACGACATATGTAGCCCTATATGTAAGCCAGAGGCTGGCATGCAGTTCATTTTGGACAATGTCTTCTAATTTTCTTCACTAATATTTTATTTTATTATTAAACAGGATTTATTTATTGATGAATGCAAGGTATCCATCCCATTATTTCTTACTTGGCAAATATGCATTTTGTTACTTAAGTTAGAGCAACTACAATTGTATTTTTTGGAGGAATTTTTTAAGAATGAGAATTTTAGGGGTGGGTGTTTTTGCTGATGGGGTGAGGTTTTTACGATGTTGGTCAAAAACAACAAGGAATTTTGCCAGAATGCGCGGTCGGCTCCTGCACCATACTCTCCAAAGTGATTTTCTTATTGTTTTCCATAGGGGTGCCTATACGCCCATGTTCCAACTTGTGTAGCTACCTGCTGTTCATCATTTAACCTCGTTTATAGTTGTTTGTACTCAATTTTGACCCCTAGACAAACCCTAGTTGATTTCTTTTATTTCATTTCATATTTTAGGTTAGATTATCCTTTAGATTTAGTGTATAAGGAAAGATTTTGGGGACCACTAGGAAAAAAACTGAGTAGAAATTTCTAGGACCACTTGCAGGTTTGGTTTTCATTCTTCTTATTGAGTGTGATTTTCCCATTCTTTGAGGTTAGGATTTACCTTGTATTATACCATGATTGATGCATTTTCTTGGGTAAATATTGAATGTTTCAGTCTGTGCAGTCTTCCTGGAGCTCTTGCATTGTGTATCAGGTGGTCTGATATAGCCTCCTATTTGCCAGGAAGAACAGACAATGATATAAAGAACTTCTTAAACTCGAATTTACGGAACCAGGAAAGTGTTCCTAACCATCAAAACTATTGATTGCTTGATGAAATTACCACAGCTGTGTTAAAGATTTTATATTTGGTTATTAGTGTAGTTCTGAATTATGATTAAATTGAGCTGAATTCAAGTTGTATGTGGTTGGCTTTCGTAGTGCTTTTTGGTAGAGGGATTATTCCCTTGCCAGGTCTCAAAACTATATACTTTAGTATTATAAGACTTGCCTTTGATATTGGAGAAATTAATTTATTAGCAGCTGAACACTATCTAGGTTGCTAAAATTGATTTCATTAGTAGGCAAAATCACATTTCCGTGTTTTCTTTTTCTTTGGTGGGGTTCTTTCTAGTCTTAATATGTAATTTATGTTCCATGTTCACTTTAGCACATCTGAATCATCTTATTGTGCGTGGCTCATCTGAATGATCTTACTGTGGCTCTGTTAGTAGTGTGAATGACTTGAACATTTTGGGTTATGGTGACCTGCTTTTAGTTGGCAAGTGTTCTTTCTTCTTGATTATTCTACATGCTGTTCCGGTAGCAGTTCCAAACTCAAGATTAATTTACGAAGAACAAAAAAAGAAGAAAAGAACAAATTGATGTGATATTGCGAGCATGATAGTTGAAGTGAAGTTGTAGTTCTTGATTAGTATATTAATAGAAAATTTTATACTATTTAAATGTAAATTTTTATTATATTTTATCTTAATTTTTTGGAGAAATTGAAAAAAAAAAATCGAGTTTTACATTTCGAATTCGAATATTCGAGTTGAATTGGAATTTGGATATATTTGAATAATGTGGTCAAATCGAATACGAATTAAATAAAATTTGAGATTCAAATATGTTACGAATATGAATACAAAAAGGTCTCAATATAGTCGAATTCGAATCGAATAGCAAGATATTTCATTCGTTTGTGCGCCATTATTATTTTAAAATCTTACATCTTTCTCCCCGAGATTTTAACTGCACAAATAATCAATCTAAACAGTTAAATGGGATTGCGCAAGGATTGACTTTACACTCACCTTAAATAGTTGTGCAAAGAACTTCTCTATAAAATTGATTAGATAATACATTTCTTATTCATTAAATTCTTAAAATGGACAGAAATCTTGTCTAAAAAATCAACTTGTAAAAAAAATATATTTTTTAATTAAAGCAAGATATTTTTTTTAATAAAACTTTTAAATTTGTTTTACAATCAATAATGTTCGATTTAAGTAATGAGAAGATTAAAAAAAAAAAGTAATGAGAAGATAAAGACATATTAAGATAATTTCAATATATCTTTCTCTACTGCGTGTAGGGTTTTTTCCTCCTAGGGTTTATTTCTCCGTTCGTGTATTTTTCCGGTACGTTTGCCGGTTCTTTTCTCTGCTGTTTTACGTTAACCTTTTTGCTACTGTGTTCATGTCTTCGGGCTCAACGTCGGATACATGCACACTGTCCGCTGGGCAGATATTGTGCTTGAGGAGGAGGAAGACGTCTTCGCACCAGCTGGGGGAGTAGTGGGAGTTGGTGCAGGTAGTGCAGAGGCGACGTGGATTTTGGTAAGCTGTTTTTTGACAGATCGCTTAGTGAAGTTGGAGTACATGCAGAATGGCATCTGTTTGGCGGCCTGTGAAGGGGGTGCAAATTTCTAACATAAAATCGAATTTTTTCTATCCATTTTCTTTCATAAAACGGACATGCAACGTGTTTTGGATGAGGGCCCTTAGTCGTTTGAGAATAGTACGCTAGTCTGTAAGCAGGTTGGTGAGGGTGTTTTACCTAGCGATGTAACCCTTGACTCTGTTGATATGTGATATGTGGGTGCAACTCCATGATCTTCTGTTGGGATATACAACAGATGTGATTATTGAGCAGGTTGAAAATTTTGTTGGGAAGTTTGTGAGGGGGATGACAGGCAAACTTTTCATCCTCATCAAGCTTATATTTGTTGTTATGCTACGGACCCAACTATTCATTGCGTATACTATTTGATTTGGGTTTGATAGTTCCCACGTCCGCATGCGAGCCAAACTTTACATACTCATTATTTGAGTTATTTCTGACGTTTCTAACGTGTTGCATGTCGTGAAACTCTTCATTTTTACGTAACTTTGTTTATAGCACTTTACCGTATTATTATTTCCGCTGTGCAATTCAAACTGAATTTGTTCACTTGAATTCCCTCTATTAAAGTGTTATAATATTTTGAAAAGTTAGAAAAGTCTATTCACCCCCCTCTAGACTTTTCCCGACCCTATCGGGACCAACAATTTTGTATTATAAATTTGATATTTAATTACAGTGTAAAAAGAACATAATGGACAATGTGATAAATATCAATTGATGAATTTGAATGTACATAATCTTTGCATTAGAAAAAATAAAGTCAATATAACTAATGAAATTATTTTTCTTATTTAATTTATTGATAATGAATATTTTTTTAAATAAAGGCATCTTAGACACATAATTCTAAATTAAAGAAATCCACATGTATCATTTTCTGTTGTAACTACTAATTTATTTAATTCAAAAAGAGTAAAATAGAGTGATTCCGCTTCAATTTGTTGGGTTATTTGAGTACTCTCTTTACCAACCGATCCCCAAGTAGTTAATATAATTAGTTTCAAATTATTTTTAAAATTTTTTTTATGGTATTAATAAAATACTTGGTAAATATAAAATAATGGACAATGTAATGAATATCAATTGATAAATTTGAATGCAAAGAATCTTTGCATGAGAGAAAATAAAGACAATATAACTAATGAAATTATTTCTCTTACTTAATTTAATTTTTTGATAATGAATAATTATTTCAAATAAAGGTATTGTAGACACATAATTCTAAATTAAAGAAATACATATGTATCATTTTTTGTTGTAGATACTAATTTATTTAATTTAATAAGAGTAAAATAGAGTGAAGAACTTAATTATGTCAAATTTGATTGAGATGAGGTTCGAACCTGAGACCTTTCTTATAGAAATTAATGGGTAAGTTAAAAGTTAACGGAATATTAATGGAAAATAGAATATTTAACGGAAAACTTAACGGATAATCATATAATTAAGGATAAATTAGGAAATCTCAAGGAAAAATATAAATCTAAACAATCTGAACCATCCATTTGATTAAATAATTTGACCGCCATTTTTTCTACTTATTTTAGGCCTAACTCTCTTTGACTCTTATTAGTATAGTAGATTTAGGCCTAACTCTCTTGGGCTCTTATTAGTATAATAGATATAATAATATTAATATTTTATATAAAGTTAAAATTGATTGTATTAAGTAATACATATAATAAAAATAATATCACAAAATAATATTTTTTATATATATGAGAAGAATCCAATGATAACATGATCCTAATGTAAAAAGTGAGGACTGATTTTAGTCATTTATTAGAGTTCATCAATGATTCATGAGTCTAGTAAAAAAATATATGAGGTCAAATTTATAATTATTGAAAACTTGAAAGTTTTCAATATTTATAAAAAGAACCTTACATTTTCTATTATTTTCCAACAATGTTCAATCGTTGATCTACACAGATGGATGGATCATATTAGTTCTCAATTCTTGTGTGGGAGCATGTTCTCATTTGATCCCCCTCTATATATATGTGTGCGCGCGTGCGAGTGTTTTATATAATTATATAAATATATAATGTTTCTAAATGATTTAAATAAACATATAATTACACAAAAAAGTTTAATATGTATTTTTAGTATAATTGGTTTTGTTATGATTACATTAATTAAAAGATTAAGATATTAATTCTTGTTATGAATAATATTTTAAAATACTAATAATACAAATCACATCTAAATTATAAATATATTTAAGAAAAAAAAGTGTCAAATAGATCACTGAACTTATTGATTCTATGCAATTGGGTCATTAAACTTAAAAAGTATGCAATCAAACCATCAAACAAGAAAAATATATGCAATTAGGACCTTTTTAAAAAAAATCGATAGAATTCAATCATATTGCTTACATAGTATGTACCTAATGTTGCCATTTCCTTTGTCATACTACATGGGATGAAAGATTGAAATGTTTTCAACTTAAATTACATTAAAAGAAATCCAAAAAATGTCTCAATTGCACAATTTTTCTTGTTTGATGATTCGTTTGCACACTTTTTAAGTTCAATAACCAAATTACACAAAAATGATAAATTAAGTAGCCTATTTGACATATTTTTTCTATATTTAAATAAATGGATGGGGTTGGGTGGCGAGTTATATAGATCAGCTTGTGAGTACCAATAACCCGACCTCTCGAGTACTCCCACATTAAAAATACTAAGTTGGAGAAATATCTTACACGATTAAATTAAATAGGGGTGCTAAAGACCTTGTGGTCTAGTGGCATTCGGTGTCCCGATTTACACTTCCACATGGAAGTGTTGACTCTTTGTGCTTTGTTGAACAGATACTACATTGTAAACAGAGTCAAAAATAACAATCTACTCTTAGTCCTTTTTTATTAAAACATCCTCATTTGGTCTTAGATTTATAGGTAACAATCTACTTTTAGTCCATTTTTATTAGAACATCCTCATTTGGTCCTAATATTATCGTCGCATGACCAATTTTAGTCATCCAGCAACAAAATCGTTGAAATATCGTTAAATATAAAGACATTTCAATCTTTTTTAGACAAAGTATGTCGAACCGCTATATTTTTTATGCTTATTTTTTTGAAAACATTTATAATTGAAGAGCGAAATGTTGTTGTATTTAACGATATTTAAATTGATTTGTTAATAAAGGACCAAAAATAGTCATGCCTCAATAATAATAGGACCAAAAGTGGATGTTCTAATAAAAAAAGGACTAAAAGTAGATTATCACCTATAAACCTATGACCAAAAATGAAATTAACTCTTAAACAGGTCACCTATTTATTTTGACAACTCTAATCACACCTATACATCATTTAGCATACTCATAACCGCACCTCGTCAAACTCTAATCACAACTATACATCATTTAGCATACTCATATAATCACACATCATCAAATTAATCAAGTTAACAAATTTCAAACCTACATAAGCAGCTTAGTTGGTCACATGTATAAAGTTTAAAAAGAAAGACTAGTCTCACCAGGATCAATTTACGAGCATAGATGGTGTACGTGTATCTAGCAATACTCACATAAAAATAAATAAAATGTGAGCACCCCGAGATTCAATTATTTTCACATTTTCCAACAAAAGAGACAAAAAGTGTATATCGAAAAATTCCAAGGCATCATCCATTTCATTAATAATCTTGGTGTGAATTTTACATAGCCCAACGGTTATCACGATGGACATTTACAAATGAATAAATACGTATTTTCAAATACTTTTGTGTAACATATTATATTTAATTTTGTTTTTAATACTATAACTCGTTATTAAAGATTTAAACTTATTATTAGTGATCAAGTAATTGTTTTCTTTTTCCTCTGGCAAAACATATAATTTTGAAAAGTACATGACATGGTAAAATTTCTCATAAAAAATATAAAATTTATTTTAAAAAATTGATTAATTTAACAATTTTTTTGAACATTATTCTTGTAACATTTTATTTTAAAATTTATAACATTATTCTTGTAATTATTGTTAACAGAGAAGAATTATCTGTAAAATATTGCTCCATAGTCCATATTATATTTGGAAAAACAAAGAAAAAAAATGCAAATAAAACATTAAACTATTTTTTTGAGTACTAACAACATTAAACTATTTAAAAAACAACAAAGTCACTAACTCGAAAAAACTCAAAATTAAATAAATACGGAGTATAAGAAATAAGAGAAGACAGTGGAGTGGTTCAAAATTTCAAATATAATGACGTGGAGCCCACTATTCCCAGCTCAGGTAGTGGGGTCGGACTTGCCAAAACCAGCTGGTATTCATTTCTTTCTTGCATCGCTCAGTTCTTTGGTAAGATCTCAGATCTCTCTCTCTCTCTCTCTCTCTGCCACTGGAGTAAGGAAGAAAGCTGCTCTTTTTATTATCTTATTTATTCTTTCCTTGCATACAAGGAAGGGAACACAAAATAGAAGCAGCTTTGAGATCCGAAAGAAGCTCTCTCTCACTTGCAGGTACTCTTCAGCTTCATTTTTCTTCATATGTGTTCTGACAAAATTTTAAATTTGAATTTCGTTTGGTTAGAGTGAGTAGTTTTAAATTTTATTTTTGTTGAAATTCTAGTACCTGGTTAATGAATGCATTTTGTATCTTAATTAAGACTAGATTAGTGTCGGTCGGAATTGAACCCTTATGCTTTGTTTCTTGAATTCTGCTGATGATGTTTAGTGGTGTGATCGATGCTTTAATATAGTGTATGAGGAAGTTTGGTAAATAGCTGTTAGCTGATTATGTTAGGTTTGATTAGTTGATAGCATTAGTTAGTTGATTATGTCACTGGGTTTGATTAGTTGATAGCATTAGTTAGTTGATTATGCTAGACAAGTCTAGTTGACTAATTGATAGCATTAGTTAATTGTAGAAAGAGGTTTGGTAAAATAGTTGTTAACTAATTGCAACATGCAAAATGAATTTCTCGAAAAGATTCTTTGAGTAGCTTTTTGAGTTTTAACGTTTTGGAGTAATAAACTATTACAAAAAGTTAATTAATTAAACACTTATATTAACTGTTTTATTAAGTCAAACAACTGGTCAAATAAGCTAACTATGTTACCAAGCAGAGCCATATATGTCTTTCATGGTAAGGTCAAAACTTTGAAATAATGGTTTATATGTTCTGTTACAGAACTGGAAAATTTGGGGAATTGAAAAAAGGATGGGGAAGAAAGGGAGCTGGTTATCTTCAGTAAAGAAGGCTTTCAGCCCAGATTCTAAGGTAAAGAAAGAGCTGCTCTTTTTCTCCCTAAGGATCACAATCCCCAGTCCTCTGTGATTGGTATTGTTGACTCACACAATGTTGTGACATTTTCCTCTCTCTCTCTCTCTTCAGAAGGCTAGTAAATCAAATAAGAAAAGGTTGGAGAAAGAACAGCTTCAGGTTCCAGACTCTTCAATTTTTGAAACTCCTATTGTATCACTGCCGGCCCCTCCGGTTCCTCCAGTGGAAGAGGTGAAACCGACAGAAGTGGAGAAAGAGCAGACGAAGCATGCTTACTCGGTTGCAGTTGCGACGGTGGCAGCTGCTGAAGCTGCTGTAGCGGCTGCTCATGCTGCAGCAGAAGTTGTTAGGTTAACTGCACCAAATCGATTTGCTGGAAAATCGAAGGAGGAAATTGCTGCAATTAGGATTCAAACTGCATTCCGAGGATACTTGGTATATATACCAGCTGTTTATCCTGGAAATGACTTTATAATACTATAATCCCCCTGCCCCGGTGCCCCCTCACCTTTGACAGGAAAAATCCTTATTTTAGAAGTATTAAATACAGTATAGTAAGCCAACTACTATGTAGTGTGACACTGACACCTCTGTTACCATTCCAAATGGGTGGTCACAGGCTGGTGGTGAGGGCATTGATTCTTTGGGCTGAAATAGATTGAGAGAGTATAGAACAGATACTGGAGCCAGTTGCCAAATTAACGAGTTTACTGTTGGCATTCATCGTTTACAGGCTAGGAGGGCATTGAGAGCTTTAAGGGGGCTTGTGAGGCTAAAATCACTTGTTGATGGGCCAACTGTCAAACGGCAAACTGCAAATACTCTTAAATGCATGCAGACTCTGTCCCGTGTGCAGTCTCAGATTCATTCTAGAAGGAATAGAATGTTGGAGGAAAATAGAGCCCTCCAAAGACAGCTCGTGCAGAAACATGCCAAGGAACTTGAGAACTTGAGGGTGAATATCTTCTCTTCCAACCTTTGTTTAGAGTGTTCCAAACCTATTTTATAATAACATTCTTGTGCCATTCAATCTGGTTTAATATTAATGGTTTGAACATTTTAAACTTGAGAATAAACAAAAGTCTTGATTTAGTAACTTCGGATCAGCTATTGGATTGAATTAATTATTTGATTGCTCTCCATATCTGCTTTGTGCTTAGGAAGTGTTTGTGATTCATTGGAGCATATCCATCTATCTTCATTTGTGCTCGTATGTTTCAAAATCCATTTTGTATTGCACCTAAACCTTGTTAGAACTGAAATTTTCACTATGACAAACATCTTTTAAGACTTTAAACTGGATTCAATTCGTATTAGTGTATACTGTATAGTTCTCATAGCAGCATACTATGTCAGGTGCTTTTTAATATTCGATTTATATTTCTTAAGCTGTTTCTTTTTATGTTTGACAGAGAGGGGAGGAATGGGATGATAGTATACAGTCAAAAGAGCAAGTAGAAGCAAACTTGTTGAGCAAATATGAAGCTGCTACGAGACGAGAAAGAGCACTAGCTTATTCATATTCTCATCAGGTATTTAACAACTATTTCTGTGCCTATTCAACCTAAAATTACTAGGAGGAGAAAGCAGCTAAAAAATAACACATATTTAGATCCTTAAAGGCTTAACAAATCTGTAAAATATAAATATTCCGAGGTCCAAAGGTGAAGAAGTCAGTCCTTAAAAATGGTTCTTATTGGTTATGTTTTCCTGAACATTATTTGCCTTTTTCCCTTCAGTATCTTATGAGAACTATGAGTTTGATATAACTTCGAAATGACAGCAAACATGGAAGAAGTCCTCGAGGTCTCCCAATTTATTGTTTATGGATCCGACGAATCCTCAGTGGGGTTGGAGCTGGCTAGAGAGGTGGATGGGTGCTAGACCATGGGAGACAGAGGGAATGTCAGAGAAAGAGCTTAGAAATGATCAGTTGTCTGTGAAAGGTGCGAGCATTAGTGTGGGAGAAATCACTAAATCGTTTGCTCGCCATCAGCTAAACGCCGAACAGCCTTCCTCGCCCGCCAGCCAAAAGCCAAGTCACTCGTTGGGCCGCCATTCCCCTGCTACTCCAGCATCTAAACAACAATCCCCCTCTTTAATATCAGCTAGAAAGCTAAAATCGCCAAGCCCAAGAGCGAATGCAGCAACCACTCAAGATGATGACACGAGAAGCGTGTTCAGTGTTCAATCAGAGCGCAACAGGAGGAGGCATAGCATTGCTGGGTCATCAGTGAGAGACGACGAGAGCTTGGCAAGCTCCCCATCCACTGTGCCAAGCTATATGGCACCCACTCATTCAGCAAAGGCCAAGACACGTTTGCAGAGCCCGTCAGACGGGGAGAATGGAACAACAACTCCAGAAAGGGGAACTGCGGGGGCTGCAAAGAAGCGGCTTTCGTACCCACGATCCCCTGCTAGCAGGCCAAGGCGGCATTCAGGCCCTCCAAAAGTGGAGAACATCTCCATTGCTCAACCTGGTACAAATGGCGAGATCAATTAATAATATTCTCAAAAGCACTGCTGTGCCAATAAGCTGTGTTTGCTGCAGAGAATAATGCAAGGGGGGGAAATAACAGTGCATTTCTCATTGATTTGATTTGTCATGCTTCAACTTCTCCACACAATTCTTTACCTGAAGATTGGCTCCAGATGAAGTCAGTCATCAGAGTTTCTTGGGGCTAGCCCTGCTATTTGTATCCCCTTCTCCCACTTGTTCAAAATTGTAATACTTGAGAAACCATATTTGATTATTTGTGATTATATATGATTGTACTCGAACAGTCAAAAGCAGTGCTCTTCTTCATCTTTTATTTATTTATTTATTTTTATTATTATAGAAATTCTTCAAACTCATGAAGACTAAAGTTGGGCATGTAGATTTTCAAAAAAAAAATAAAAAGTTGGGCATGTATGATGAATTGCAGAACTGGCATAGCCTAAATCTCCATGACTCCATTCCCGTCTTAACAATTCCCTTATCGCTTCAACAATATGAAAATGTGAATCTATAGACACCCGTTTGGTAGATGGCTATTAGTTGATAGATGTTAATTGATTGGCTTAGAGGTTATGACTAGTTGATAACATTAGCTGATTGTAGAAAGATGTTTGGTAAATTAGTTGTTAGCTTATTGTAGAAAGGTGTTTGGTAAATTAGTTGTTTAGCTAATAGTTGTTTTGTATAATTTCTTTCCTCAAAAAACTAATTGAAAAATTGTTTTGAACAACTTTTTAAATTTTAAATTTTAGAGTTACAAAAAGTTGATTAACTAAATACTTATTTGATTTTTTAACAAGTCACACAACTGATCAAATAAGTCAAATTTAACTGATAATTTAAGTATTTTACCAAACAGGGTCATGTCTTTGAATGACAATTTTTACATTTATAAAAACTTTTACAATTTTTTTGCATTTAGTTTTTTTTTTTTTTTGCCAAAACTTAATAATAAGAAGAAAAAAAAAGTATATTTTGACTGATGTTACTTTTTTACCCTTAACTAAAAGTATAATGTTATTTTTTCTTCTGGATTCTCCTAATAATTAATCTCTTTGACATGGTAATAAAATCATTTTTTTTTCTGGGTGTACCCAGAATTTTCACCGTCGAACACAATGACTAATCTCCTTGTTGAATTGTAAACACCTCTTTGGGTATGCCTTTTTTATTTATTGGTCGATGTTGTCTTGCGCCTTAGGAGGTTAGAAAGAGAATGTAACATTACTCTAATGCATGTTTTTTCTTCTCCTAAAGTGGATTAATGTTAGTAAAGGAGGAAGAAAAAGTGTAATTAAAAATTATCAAAACATCTCTCCAAATTTGGTTTAAAATTATATCCACCAGTACCACTATAAAAATAATTAAGAAATTAAATGTGTTCAATGGAGTTGTTGAAACCTTGTGCAAAGTGCTAAACATGGAACTACTTATTGGGTTAAATGCATGTTCCATCTCCAAAAACGTTTATTCAAGCACATAAATATTGTCAAAGCCCTTCATCATCTTGCCTCTACAAAAGAGCTTATCAATCCTTTAAATTTCTGATGGTCACATATTTCTTCACCAACAAAAGAAGCCTTTGCTATGGAGCTGTAGCCTTTGAAGATTGTACATCCTGCAAAAGCCCTTAAGTGATTTATGGGTTGCTTGCTTTCATTGGTGATCAACTTCCAAGAGTGCCTCGTTTGCGGCTTCTATACAAAAATCAAGAAACTAACTACTCCCACAAGTCTTGCCACCAAAAGGTGTGCTAGGTGCAACCTCTGAATCACAACAGTCGCCTTCAACGGCAATGATCTTCGTATCATTCAAGTTGGGCTTCAAATATATGTCTCTGCTCATTTCACTCTTCACTAAACCTTGGTCCCCATGATCAACTGGAATTAAACCAGCATCTGCAACATGTTTAGTTCTTTCAGGTCCTTCAACTGCAACATCCTTGGGATGTAAATTACAACCTCGACTCATTTCATGATGAACTTCTTGGGATGGGCTAGAATAGTATTCTATATCTCCTGGACTACCACTGGTATTCACTGGGGCAGGTAATTTGTCTTTAAAAGATATGTGAGAAGGGGCCATCTCTGTATCATGCTCCACTCTTGTGAATGTTTTTGCAGGTGGAAGCTTTGCAGTCTTGGCTTTTATATTTGTCCTCACATTGGCTCCAATTTTCGTCGTTAATGCAGCACTTCCATTGGAATGAGACTGCATAGACCCATTTGGACTGCAATCTGACTTAACCTGGATAAAACAAAACCAATAGATAGAGAATGTCTATTAATATCAACTTGACAAATGACAGTTATTCTTAAAACTTGTTAAGACTTAAAGAAAATTCTATGGGATAATGAATTAGTCCATCAATTATCATATAAACTTTTCATGGATGACAAATTTCAAACTGAAATAGCTAAAAAAAACAAAAGCAAAGACCATTGAGACACCTATGGAAACTGACCCTGTCGAAGAAACCAATCTTTGGGGATGGCATCCGCAGGCCTGATGGCTTCATATAAGATGGTCGAGAAAGTATGCCATTCAGTCTTGAAGGTGTACTTATATTCTCATTAAGCAATGTTGTTTTGGGAACTGATTTATCTGATGTCTGGTAATGACTTGAAGAATTTGTCAAATCCAAGGGTGGGTTATCACTGTCCATGGATCTACTAGTATCAAGGCTAGTCCTAGATCCATTTGACCTCTTGTTAATGGAACTAGAAGATGATGATGTTGAAGACCACTCACTAATAGAGCTAGCAGGTGAAAAGCCAGGACTCATCTTTGAAGACATAACATATGCTCCAACAGCAGAGTTTCTAGAGGATATCTCATTCTTCAAAGCAATTTTTGATGTAGTTTTGACACTTGAGCCAGAGGAAGGTTGATCAACAGGCCTGCTCTCCACCTTTCTTCTTGTTGCAGGGAAAGTAGATTTTCCTGTTCTGTCAGACGAAGTACTGGCAGTACTATCACTTGAAGATCTTGAGGCTACAGGTTTTGGCACCACCTTGTGAGCATTGTTTGCAGTGGAAAATTTTGATACCCGGGCCTCTTTACCAGCAACTGTTACCGTACTAATTTTTGAATTGACATGATCACTTTTAACATGATTGGCACCCATAGAGGTCCCTTTTGCTATTGCTGCAGAGACAGAATTCACCTTACTGCTCAGTTTTTGTGGCCTAGCAAGCAATGATTTTGAGTCCAAGGTTCTAGTGATGGCCTTCATTAAAACAGACAGAACAAAAAAAGTGTCAACTAATATCGTAATGAAAATTCTTTTGTTGCTATAAACCATTAAAAAGTTAAAAGATGTAGAAATAACAACTCTGCAGGTCTTCTTTCTATTACTGTAAAAAGGCATTTCATGTATGTTAAGAATATGCATATCAGTAAGTATCTCTAAAAACAATGGGATTATGGAATTTCTTGATAGAGATAAAATTTCATAACAAAAATAAATATAAAAATTGCATGCCTGCGTGACTAGTGAGTTTTCCTTGGTTACCATTTTACCAGAGCTTTGCACTCCACCAGTTTGTTTCTGCTGACTTTTTGACATCCCATAAGTTTGTGCTTTAATAGTTCTCTTGGGAGCAACTTTAGGCACCGGCTGTTGTTCAGAATAGAATGTCATTTACAAACTATGGAAAATTGAATTCAGGATGTGGAAGCTGTTAATTTGGACTTACCACATTTTTAGAAGTACAGTCTGCCTTCTTCAAAGCTGTGAAATAAAAATGTGAGCAGTAATTCAAACAACTATTTGGCAACCAATATGTCCAAATTAGAAGATTACCACAAGGAATAAATATGAATTACCAGAAGTGGCCTCATCCACTGCCTTTGGAGATGCTTTTTTGCTGCTTGAAAACATCACATTTAAAACTTTGCTGGATCTTACAATCGAAGCTCTAATGTCCTCAAAAACCTCAGCCTCAAGTTGTTCAAGTATCAGATCATCACCTTCAAATGTTGAGATTGAATCTATTGAGATTGAATCAATAGATTGTTCTACATCCTCATTATTCCCAGACAGGAGATGCTTTTCACCCTGTTCAGTTTCTTTGATCATGCTGGACAACTCCTCGAAATCTAGTACTTCACCCTTCTCAGTTCCTTTGATCATGCTGGACAACTCCTCAGGATCTAGGACTTCACACTTTTCAGCCTCTTTGATCATGCTGGACAACTCCTCATGATCTAGTACTCCTGCAAATGTTTCAAAAACGATGGCCCTGTGAGACTATAGTCGTGATCAGGCTCCCAACAAGCGTTATCGTACTAAGGCAAAACAGAGATGATTCCGAAGCCCAAGAAAAAGAAAAGATGCATACCCGCATCTGTGAAGAAAGCACTATTCCACGCTAAACTCTTGCGAGACTTTGGGTTCTTTTTCCATTTGGTTCTTTCAGGTTCCATTGGCTCACGAAGTTCAGGAAAGATGTCATCTTCTTCATTTCTATGGCAAATATCCTTTCCTTCCTGACCATCCATTGTTTCAAATAACTCCAAGCTTATTGACTCTTTCTGATACTCTGAAGAATAAAAAGAAGTAACATTATCTCCAGAGACACGAAATTATAGTGCTAAATGCAAAAGAATAAGGGGCTACTGCCAACAGAAAAAGGGATGAAAAAGAAAACTAAGATTGCAGCCAGTTTAAGAAGAAAATGCATACACTTTCCAACAAATTTCAGATCAAACAATCATTAATTCAGTGAAGTTCAAGCTCGTATCTTTTACTTAAAATTAAAAATGTATATAAAAGAAAATACATTTATACAACAATCTCTCACATCAATTAAGCCATTATGTGGGTAACCTATCTAAACTGGCTAAATATACAATTTGTAATCACGGAGTCACGAATTCGAATTTTAACTTTCTACCCTGTGCACGCGGGTTTCCTCATTATTCCAAAAAATTAAGCCATTTATCTTGGGATACCCTTTCGTTCATCGGCCATCCATCATGTTAGAAGCATAAATCGTTTGGAATTCTCGATGGAGTTGTAAATACTATACTCTGTATGCATGAACAACAGATCATACAGAATTTTATACGTAAAACCTTTCAGAATTTCATAAAAAATTTCAAGCGGGATTCCAAAATGAAGTAGGATTTTATTTTTCTATGTTTGGCTTTACTTCTTTCTTAGTCTGAACTGAACCCTATCGAAATCAAATTAAGATCGGGCAAAAAGCGCATTGATATGAAGAACCTGATTGTTGAAGACCAATGGACTGAAGCGGTGAAGAAGACAAATTGACGATGAAATTCTCATCCTCCGATGAAAACGTGAAGATGCTGAGACGTTTGGCTTCGAGATCAGTCTGCTCCCTTTCCCCCATCAACAAAATCGATTGATCTTGTCGGAAAAGTCAGTATAAGGGCGGCAGGGCTGTGGACTGTCGAGTGTCGATAAACGCCAATTCAAGGGGGAGTTTTTTAAACTGCTAAGAGGCGGTTTAGACTATTGACAATTGGGAAAAGGGTTTCACGCATTGGCGGGATTCGAAGAGCCTTTTAAGTATTACGCTTTAACCAAGAGTAAATGTTATTTAGGGGGCGTTTGGTTCGTGGAATCTTAGATTACCCTAGGTAATAGGATTACCTCCGGGGAGGTAATGTGAGATTTTGGGAATATAAGATTATTGATGTGTTTGATTTAGATTGTGGAATATAAGGGTGCGTTTGGTTCGCACATGGGAATCGGAATCGAAATGGGTATCAAATACTTAGTAATGGTAATGGGTTTTGGTGAAAGTATTTAACATGTTTGGTAATTGGGTGGAATGGGAATGATTATTAATAGTGAGGAAGAAAGGAGGAAGGGAGATGAAACCCTTATGTAATAAGGGTATGGGTTTTGTCATTAATGGGGTATTCCAAACCCATAGTAGCATTCACAAAACCTATCAACCAAACACAAACAATCACTTTCATACCCATTCCTTATGCCTAAACCCACCAACCAAACACACCCTAATATTACCTTGTTTGGTTAAAGGTTATATTTTAAGTTATATAAGTTAATTTACCATAATACCCTCAATAATATATATATATATATAACCTGAACCAAACAAGGTAATATAACATTACCAGACTCAGATTACCAAGGTAATGTAAGATTACCTGAACCAAACGCCCCCTCAAGGTCATCCGAGTTTGATGTTTCGCCACGTTCAGTCCTAAACTTTTAAATCGATTTCCAGTGATCCTTCGAATTTCGAATTTTGACTTGTCGTAGTCCTTTAATTAACATCTGTTGTGTGCATAGTGAAAAGTAAGGTCAAAATAGTCTTTTTATGTTCAGCCCAGCCAAATGCATTGATTTCCCTCAAGAATAATTAGCCCTAATATCGAATTGGTGCTTCTTCTCCACTAATTCCCAATTTCGCAAAACACCCTCCTACGAATTAGCCCTAATATCGAATTGGTGCTTCTTCTCCACTAATTCCCAATTTCGCAAAACACCCTCCTACGCAAAAGAAAAAAGGGAAAAAAATTATCTGAGTCCTTTGCCGTGGCTGTCCAGAAAGTTTCTACCTTGTGCAGCGAAGAACAAAAATTTGCAAAAAATACTTGTAAGTCTTGTTTTTCTTTGAATTATTTTTTGGAAGTCATACTCATGTTGAACTTGATATCTGAAAATTTTGGTCTCAAAATTCATTACCAATTTNCGTAGGAGGGTGTTTTGCGAAATTGGGAATTAGTGGAGAAGAAGCACCAATTCGATATTAGGGCTAATTATTCTTGAGGGAAATCAATGCATTTGGCTGGGCTGAACATAAAAAGACTATTTTGACCTTACTTTTCACTATGCACACAACAGATGTTAATTAAAGGACTACGACAAGTCAAAATTCGAAATTCGAAGGATCACTGGAAATCGATTTAAAAGTTTAGGACTGAACGTGGCGAAACATCAAACTCGGATGACCTTGAGGGGGCGTTTGGTTCAGGTAATCTTACATTACCTTGGTAATCTGAGTCTGGTAATGTTATATTACCTTGTTTGGTTCAGGTTATATATATATATATATTATTGAGGGTATTATGGTAAATTAACTTATATAACTTAAAATATAACCTTTAACCAAACAAGGTAATATTAGGGTGTGTTTGGTTGGTGGGTTTAGGCATAAGGAATGGGTATGAAAGTGATTGTTTGTGTTTGGTTGATAGGTTTTGTGAATGCTACTATGGGTTTGGAATACCCCATTAATGACAAAACCCATACCCTTATTACATAAGGGTTTCATCTCCCTTCCTCCTTTCTTCCTCACTATTAATAATCATTCCCATTCCACCCAATTACCAAACATGTTAAATACTTTCACCAAAACCCATTACCATTACTAAGTATTTGATACCCATTTCGATTCCGATTCCCATGTGCGAACCAAACGCACCCTTATATTCCACAATCTAAATCAAACACATCAATAATCTTATATTCCCAAAATCTCACATTACCTCCCCGGAGGTAATCCTATTACCTAGGGTAATCTAAGATTCCACGAACCAAACGCCCCCTAAATAACATTTACTCTTGGTTAAAGCGTAATACTTAAAGGCTCTTCGAATCCCGCCAATGCGTGAAACCCTTTTCCCAATTGTCAATAGTCTAAACCGCCTCTTAGCAGTTAAAAAACTCCCCTTGAATTGGCGTTTATCGACACTCGACAGTCCACAGCCCTGCCGCCCTTATACTGACTTTTCCGACAAGATCAATCGATTTGTTGATGGGGGAAAGGGAGCAGACTGATCTCGAAGCCAAACGTCTCAGCATCTTCACGTTTCATCGGAGGATGAGAATTTCATCGTCAATTTGTCTTCTTCACCGCTTCAGTCCATTGGTCTTCAACAATCAGGTTCTTCATATCAATGCGCTTTTTGCCCGATCTTAATTTGATTTCGATAGGGTTCAGTTCAGACTAAGAAAGAAGTAAAGCCAAACATAGAAAAATAAATCCTACTTCATTTTGGAATCCCGCTTGAAATTTTTTATGAAATTCTGAAAGGTTTTACGTATAAAATTCTGTATGATCTGTTGTTCATGCATACAGAGTATAGTATTTACAACTCCATCGAGAATTCCAAACGATTTATGCTTCTAACATGATGGATGGCCGATGAACGAAAGGGTATCCCAAGATAATGGCTTAATTTTTTGGAATAATGAGGAAACCCGCGTGCACAGGGTAGAAAGTTAAAATTCGAATTCGTGACTCCGTGATTACAAATTGTATATTTAGCCAGTTTAGATAGGTTACCCACATAATGGCTTAATTGATGTGAGAGATTGTTGTATAAATGTATTTCTTTTATATACATTTTGAATGATTATTAATAGTTGAGGAAGAAAGGAGGAAGGGAGATGAAACCCTTATTTAATAAGGGTATGGGTTTTGTCATTAATGGGGTATTCCAAACCCATAGTAGCATTCACAAAACCTATCAACCAAACACAAACAATCACTTTCATACCCATTCCTTATGCCTAAACCCACCAACCAAACACACCCTAATATTACCTTGTTTGGTTAAAGGTTATATTTTAAGTTATATAAGTTAATTTACCATAATACCCTCAATAATATATATATATATATAACCTGAACCAAACAAGGTAATATAACATTACCAGACTCAGATTACCAAGGTAATGTAAGATTACCTGAACCAAACGCCCCCTCAAGGTCATCCGAGTTTGATGTTTCGCCACGTTCAGTCCTAAACTTTTAAATCGATTTCCAGTGATCCTTCGAATTTCGAATTTTGACTTGTCGTAGTCCTTTAATTAACATCTGTTGTGTGCATAGTGAAAAGTAAGGTCAAAATAGTCTTTTTATGTTCAGCCCAGCCAAATGCATTGATTTCCCTCAAGAATAATTAGCCCTAATATCGAATTGGTGCTTCTTCTCCACTAATTCCCAATTTCGCAAAACACCCTCCTACGAATTAGCCCTAATATCGAATTGGTGCTTCTTCTCCACTAATTCCCAATTTCGCAAAACACCCTCCTACGCAAAAGAAAAAAGGGAAAAAAATTATCTGAGTCCTTTGCCGTGGCTGTCCAGAAAGTTTCTACCTTGTGCAGCGAAGAACAAAAATTTGCAAAAAATACTTGTAAGTCTTGTTTTTCTTTGAATTATTTTTTGGAAGTCATACTCATGTTGAACTTGATATCTGAAAATTTTGGTCTCAAAATTCATTACCAATTTTGTTTAGATAATTCAAAAACTTCGGCCAATTTTTTGGTTGGTACTACCCAGAAAGTCTGCTTGGCGCAATCAGAAAAAGAAATTCGGAAAAAAAAATACTTCCAAGACTCTTTTTTACTTGAATTTTTTTTTTGGAGGACGTAAACTTATAATACTTGACATCTATAAAATGTTTGGGTTGAAAAGGTTATCCAATAAACACAGAAAATTTCGTGAACTACTTGGCAGAATCTGGTAGATAGGTTTCTTCCTGGACTAAAACAGTGTTCTTGGAATTTCTTGTCGCTTTATTCTTCTTTGTTTGTTATTGTTCTAGTCCTTGTTTCTATTCTCAAATATTACCTTATTACTTAGATTACCCTTATTCTTCAATTCCCAAAGACTACGAGACTCCTGATGTAAGTCTTTTGTACTTTGAGGGCTAATCCACAACAAACTGATACCCACCATCAAGAGAGATTACAAAAGGAGTGGTGAGTTGTGAGATGTGTGTAGTGTACATCACAACCTAAAACAACCACAAAGAGAAATTTGCATCTTTGTTCCCTGAGTTATACCCAAGTTACGACTCAGTCACTTAGTTATGGTTGTATTCATTTTTTACTCCTTAGTTATGAATGAAGTGGTGTGTTTAGTTACAGACGTTAGGTTTCCTTCTCAAACTGTCAAAAAAACCCACAAACCCTTTAAAATTAGAGGGGTAAAGTAGCAAATTCACATCTTATTCTCTATGTATTGAAACCACCAAAACATTATTTTTCACTTCGCAACCTCCTATTTCAAGGTTCTTCAACACAAAAAATATTTCAATAATCCTCGTATGACTTGTTAGGAACCTGAGCCTTAGTATAAACAAAGAAACACTTGATCGTCGTCTTCTGACGTGTGAAGTACACTATCCCAAAAGTTTTTTATTTCCTAAGCAACAAAGGTAATTAATCCAGAACTTTTAAGATACAAGAAGATGTCAAATTTCTCAGGTTGCTTTTATGAGAAATTCACCAAGGAGTAACTTCAAATTTTTAGTATGTAAAAATTCTTTCGAAAACTCTGCAGTAACTTAGTAAAAAATTGTATATCCTGCCAATATATGAAAATTCTATTATATATATTCATACATCCCATCACTTATCCTCTTAAAAATTGAGTAATGAAGGAGGAGGGTCTCGTATAAGGAATCTAAGACTCAATTATGGAAGTTACAAAAGTTCATAAATTTTCATAGTTGAGTCTCAGGTTCCTCCATCGTTACTTTTGCTTTTTAGATTACTACAGAGGAGGAGATGTTTGATGATGGATATATATAATAGGGGCAAAAACTTGTGTGAAACTGTCACACTGATCATTGTATGTGAGACGAGTCGGGTCGATATGAAAATGTAATACTAATAAGGAATAAAGTGTCTATTATTTATATGCGAAATTGTAATACTTTTGAAAGAAAATGTAATACTTTTACATTTTTCCTCATAAATATTTCATTTTCTCTTATAAGTAACAAATACTTGCCAACATTAAGAGAATTTGTAATACTTTTACATCAAAATGTAAAAGTATTACATTTTTTCTCAAAAGTATTACACTTCTTATAAGTAACAAAAACTTTATTCCTTATTAGTATTACATTTTTCAGTATAATTATTACATTTCTATATTGACACGACTCGACCCATCCGTGATATGGTCTCATACAAGTGTGACTCATATAATAAAATTTTCATATGTTGTCAAGATATACAATTCTTGACTAAGCTACTAAAGAGTTTATGAAAGAATTTTTACATACTAAAATCTCAAGTTACTCCCATGGTGAATTTCTCATAAGAGCAACTTGAGAAACTTGACATATTCTTGTATCTCAAAAGTTCTGGTTTGATTACCTTTGTTACTTAGCGAAATCAAAAACATTTAGGATAGTGTGCTTCACACGCCAGATGACCGTGATAAAGTGTTCTCTTGTTTGTAATGAGTCTCAAGTTCCTAACAAGTTAGGGTTATTGAAATGCCTTTAGAGTTGAAGAACATTGAAATATGAGGATGGGAAGTGAAAAATAATGATGTAAAAGTGACTTTAATACAAAAAGGAGAATAAGATGTGAATTTTCTACTTTACTCCAATTTTAAAAGGTTTTTGGGGTTTCCATCAGGTTGAGATGGACACCTGACGTTGAGGACCAAACGTGCCACTTCGCTCATAATTGAGAGGTAAAAAATGAATACGGTCATACTAAGGGAAGAGCCAAAACTTGAGTATAATTCAAGAACAATGATGCAATTTTCCCATTAAAAAAATATAGAACTTCCTTATTTATTTGTTTTTTATCTAGCCTTATGATGTGTTTTCTTGTGAGATTCAATTAAGTATTTTCACCTTTTTCTTAAAGGGTTGAGTGTGAGTTTAGGGTTTTAGGACTTTACCCATCATTGATTTGTGGGGTTTCAGATTATTCGTGTATAGTTATTTACCAAGTCTAAAGTGTTAATCATTACAGCATAAAATTTTTTTTCATAAAGTTCTTATGGTGTTCCTAAGGTTGACTTGACAAACTTACATCATTTACATCAGGTCAATCCACATGAGTAGGAAGAAAGCATTTGCCCATTAAGCGAATGTAAATTGTTATTCCTAATTGTAGTTTCATTATATGTTAGTTATTTAGTCTCTATTATTTATCAATTGTTATAATTTGTTGTAACTAAACCTATTTAACATAAAAATTGATCATAAGTTAGCATTGTTATATGGGCACAATGTTTATTGACCTCTTGGGAATTGATGTATTCTACCAAAATTGTGTACAAAATTGTGTGGAAATAACATTTTCCATGTTGTATTTCCCATAAGAGTTTATTACCAAAATGGTCCCCGACTATTGCGAAATTACCAATTTGGTCCTCAACAATTTTTCTTGACCAATTAAATCCCTCGACTTTGAAAATTTTAACCAATTTAATCCTCCGTTTATTTTTCCGTTAATATCCGTTAAATCAGGACCAAATTGGTAATTTTGCTATAGTCATGGGACCATTTAAGTGAAAAATTAAGGGATAAACTACAATAAAGCCATCGTACTATTTGGGAACAAGTAATTACGTCATCCAACTCAAATAACCCCCAAATAAGACATTGAACTCAGGAAAATAAAGCAATTGAGCCACTGTAACCCAAAAAAAAAAAAGAAGCAATTAACCCATTTTTAAAATTTTCGATGACAAATTCCGACACCGACGACCATTTCCGGCAACCGGCGGTTTCTGGTCGCCCTCGCCAGAAATGGCGACCGTCGGCGACCACTGGAAATGATTGTCGGTGCCGAAATTTGTCGCCGGAAATTTTTAAAATGGGTTAATTGCTCTTTTTTTTCGGTTTTAGTCGCTCAATTGCTTTATTTTTTTTGACTTCAATGGTTTATTTGGGGTTATTTGAGTTGGATGGCTTAATTGCTTATTTCCAAATAGTACGATGACTTATTTGTATTTTATCCCAAAAATTAATTACCAATTTGGTCCCTTGACTATAGCAAAATTACCAATTTGGTCCTGATTTAACGGATGTTTAACAGAAAAATAAACGGAGGACCAAATTAGTTAAATTTTCCAAAGTCGAAGGACTTAATTGGTCAAGAAAAATTGTTGAGAACCAAATTGGTAATTTCGCAATAGTCGAGGGACCATTTTGGTAATAAACTCTTCCCATAATAATGGGAAAAAATTTCAGCAGTCTTTTTTTTTCATAGGGTTGAATGCATATATACTTGTATTGAGTCACAAGTGCATATAAATTGTATGATAATAATGAATTCAGAATTCAGAATCAAGGAGGCAAATAAAATAGAAAAAGAAATAAAATTCTTCAAGGAAGAAAAAGAAAGAAAAGTAGTTACTAAAACTACAGCTCCTGGTCAAACATAAAGGGTAATCAGCTCTTAACTAACTAATTACTCTCATCAGCACGTAATACTAACCTACATCAGTGTATGTAATAGCCAAGTGAACAGGATTCTTCAATTCCAACTATGGACACAAAAATATATAGCAACAAAGGCTACTGTGCTAAGTCATCCCACTTAAAAACTTTGGATGTCATTGCTTTCTGTGGATGATAGAGTTTTCTTTCTTTTACGGTTTGAAACAGGAACTTTGCGTGGCCTAGGAGCATAGTTAAGGCGGTAGCTGATAAGCGAATGCCCAAAAAGGCTACATGTACCAGCGCTGCCGAAAGCAATTTCGGCATCAGAGCGCCTCTTGAACACAACTTTTCCACGCTTGGTCTTGTGCATACCTTCAGTCTGAGACTCATCAAGAGGACCAAACTCGCTAAATGTTTTATTTAGATCTGCTGCTGAGGGAACAGATTCCAGGTTTTTAAAGTTGAGAATCAGTTCAGTAGGACAATCTTCCTCAGCTCCTCCATCCGCAGAACCAGATGGATCTTCAGGTTCTGACAGCACAATGATGGTGGCTCTTTCTTGATTGTCTGCACCTGGGTTGAGACCAACAACAGCATTTGGTTGACCAACAGGAATATTCTTCTCATCTTCAGTTCCAGGTTCAAATATTACCTGTTCTTCAAGGTTCTGTTGTCCATCAACGAGACCAGATGGATCTTCTTCAAGGTTCTGTTGTCCATCAACGAGACCAGATGGATCTTCAGCTTCTGACTGCATAAGTATAGCACCTCTTTCTTGTTTGTCTGCACCTGGGTTGAGACCAAAAACAGCATCTAACTGACCAACAGGAATTATCTTTTCACCAAAAACAGCATCTAACTGACCAACAGGAATTATCTTTTCATTTTGGTCTTCAGGCTCATATAACACCTGCTCTTCAAGGTTCTGTTGTCCATCAACGAGACCAGATGGATCTTCTTCAAGGTTCTGTTGTCCATCAACGAGACCAGATGGATCTTCAGCTTCTGACTGCATAAGTATAGCACCTCTTTCTTGTTTGTCTGCACCTGGGTTGAGACCAAAAACAGCATCTAACTGACCAACAGGAATTATCTTTTCACCAAAAACAGCATCTAACTGACCAACAGGAATTATCTTTTCGTTTTGGTCTTCAGGCTCATATAACACCTGCTCTTCAAGGTTCTGTTGTCCATCAATGAAACCAGATGGATCTTCAGCTTCTGAATGCATAAGTATACCAACTCTTTCTCGTTTGTCTGCACCTAGGTTGAGACCAAAAACAGCATCTAACTGGCCTACAGGAATTATCTTTTCATTTTGGTCTTCAGGCTCATATAACACCTGCTCTTCAAGGTTCCCTTGAATAATTCTATCAGTCCAATATGAATCTTCTATGCCATTAAGTGCAGGTGATTCAGTTGTTTCATAATTCAATGAGCTTTCTCCTCTGCACTTTTGAACTAAAACTTCCTGATCTTTTAACTTGGAAGTTTCCAAAGATTTAAATTTCCTTAAGCCAGAGAAAATATTGGTGTATGGAGCCAAAATGTGATACCCATTAGTGGGATCTTTGGCAGCCAAGGAAAGGTTTAAGAGTACATTGTCTAAAGAAAGGAACTCTACTCCGGGCTTGATAACTGTAGTTGATCCTCCAAGTTGAACAGCAGGCCTCTGTATCCGCTGCCCAATCTTAAGATGTTTCCTTGGTGGTGATGACTTATTACTTCCAGTCCCTGAAGGCAATAGTTTCTTTCTTCTCTTTACTTTAAGCTCACTCAATATCAAGTCACTTGGTTTTTGGCTATTACTAGAAGAAATGTTAATCTGCCTATCAGATTCATCCATATAGTCCTTGCCACCATCAGGCAAACTTGAAATATTGCCAAACATCAATGTTCCATTCTTCTCAAGGCAGCCATTATCCTTTGACCACAGTTTACGCTTCCGATAAGGACCTCTGATGGTTGACTTCCTTTTTCCAGTTGCAATACTGGCATTATCAGTCAAATCCAGAACTGATCCGTCCAGACCACGAAACTCTTCCACTGCAGGTAGCTCATAATAACCCTTCCAACGGCTGAATGCCAGCAGCTGAGATCTTGCCACCACAAATCCTAGTCTATCAACCACACAGCATGGGGATGTTGCTATTGACTTCAAACATTGAAGAAGTGCTCCAGGCCAGAAAGAGGCCACAGTTGACAGTTTGTCGCCACCATCCCTTTGACTTGATTCTGCTCGAATGCCAGCATTGGCAACACTCTGAGATTCAAATTTACATCGCACAGCCTTTGGCACACATGAGCAGGAGAGCCCAAACTCAAATCTTCGAGAAACCTCATCCAATGAGCAATTCACAGCATGACAGAAGGATTCTATAGAGGATTGTTTCTCCATTTGGTTGAAGTACATCCTAAAGGGTTTTATCTGTGACACTTCATTCCATGCAAATGTTTGGTCCCCAAAGTAGGCTATTAAGTAGCTGTCTCTCTTAAAATATTTCATGGCTTTCTGTGATGCAGCAGAAGGCTCAAATATCTGCCCCGGCCACCAAGGATGGCTCCTCACCTTGCCCCACACTAGATCAGACACATAAAACTGCCCTTCTTCCTCTGTTCTAGACTCCTCCTCACGACTTCTCGGAATCAGAGCAATGTGATTAATATCCATTTCTTCTGCATATGCAGGCTGTATAGTTATCAACTGTCCCTGACTTACCCTGCTTCGCATGCTATTTGAGCCAACTACTTCAATACTACCAGCAGAATCGATTCCAGTTCCTTCATTTCCAACCCCATTTACAGAAACTTCACCTACAAACATCCGCTGTGTATTCAAATCCATAGTAGGATTCGGAACTCCGTCCTGACCACCCACACCTAGATATTCATCACCATCCATCTTTACCTCAACTTCAAAAATTCCATCCTCTTCCCTTACATAACCATCCTGCAATACTTCCCCAACCATCAAAGGCTGCATTACCGCCTCTCTAGGTTGCATTCCAGTCACATGAGCATTTAGATTTCCACTACCATCTTTCAAACAACAACTCTCATCTACTCCGGACTCCACATTCACCCCAAGCATGGCCCCAATATAATCAGTTTGACTCTCTTCGCCACTCATTTCCGAATCAATTTCCTATTCAAACTTTACATATCCCCAACGGCCCTAGATCCACCAATATGAACTGATGGAACTTCCGATTAGGGTTTAATTTGCTTACATAACCACACTATTTCCTTCAGCCAAAACGTAATTCAAGTCAACCACCCCCAATTTCGGAGACGTTACAAAAACCCTAAAAACACCACACATACAATATAATAAAAATTTAAAATTAAAATTAAAATCGAAACATGAAAAAGAAAACGAGTAAAATACAACAGAGCGACACAAGCATTTAACATATAGCGCCAGAAATGAAATCGGAGTTTACCTTCCTCCCTTGGAATTTGTAACAGTAGCAGAGCTTTCTACTCGCACAGAATTTGGAGGGGGAAGAAGACTCGCTTTGAGTTGTGAAGCCGAATCCTTGAGTGATTGTGAGCGGAACAAATACGCACTATTCAAATTCTAGAAAGTATTTGCATATCCGACTTTTTTTAAAATAATTTTTAAATTTAATAAATACTTTATCTGTGGCATTTTAATCTTTTATGTATTTAATTTTTTATAATATTAATTTTAGTATTAATATATAAAATTTATATACTCCATATCTTTTGTCATCAATAGTTTTGCTTCTTTGGGTTCCCCCTCTCCTTGATTCAAAAAAAGGGAGAAAAAAGTAGCCTAAATGAAGAAAATGAGTTAATACTGACCATTTTGAGTTTTAGATGTCAATTACTAATCTAATTATTTTTTGTTATTTGATTTTTAAAGAGAAAATTATATTTTTCATCTCTAAGTTATAAGGTAATTGTAAAATTCGTCCCCAAGTATTGATCGTGTTCATTTTTTTTCCCTAGTTATTATTGACGTTGCACTTTTAATCCTTTTATCAACTTTTCGTGCTTACTTTTCGTCCTTGAGTTATACTAAAGTTACAAAATTCGTTCCTAATGTTTTGTTAGCAAAGGGACAAAAAGTGCAACCCCAATGACAACTTATGGATGAAAAGTGAGCATGATCAATACATAGGAACGAATTCTACAATTATCATATAACTTAGAGACGAAAAGTGTAATTTTTTATTTTTAAATAAAATTCAAAATGCTCCCAAATAAAAGGTCTTGAAGTTTGGTGAAAATACATGTATTTTAGTCATTTTAAATTGAACTTGTAAATGTTAAATGGATCAAATCAATATTTAACAATTAATAGTAGAAATACCATAAGAATGAAAAATGTTACTCCGTATCTTGGAAAGAAAATATGAAAGGGGTGGAGGTGTAAAGAGAGCAGAGGAAGAAAAAAATAAAAGGAAAAGGTTAAAGAGAGAAAGAGAGGAGCTGGCAAATTGGCAATGGGGCCATGGAGATTAAGCTTTAGATCTTCATAAAGTATTACTCAACAATTTCATTTTTCTTAGGAAGATGAGCATAGGATGTATTGTATTGAATTGGATACTGAAAAGATATAAATTACAGAGATATATATAATGAGAATCGTAAGGAGACTAAAATATGGGAATCACAGAAAGCCTAGAATAGGGAGTCATAATCTGACTTAAATACATAAAATCTTAATACTCCCCTTCAAGCACGGAGTAAGCTAGTAACCTATAGCTTGTCTCTAAGAAAAGAAAATCTAGGACCAGGTAGAGCTTTAGTAAAGATATCAGCAAGTTGATCTTTGGTTGAAATAAAGTTGACTTGAATATCTCCTGTAGCAATTCTATCTCTATCAAAATGATAATCAATCTCAACATGTTTGGTACACGCATGAAAAATCGAATTTGCATACATGTATATATGTAGCACCAAGATTGTCACACCATAACTTGGGAACAGAAATATTGGGGACATTGATCTCACGTAGTAAAGACATAATCCAAATTACTTCAACACAAACATCTGCTAATTCTTTGTACTCAGCCTTAGTAGAAGATCTAGCAACAACTCTTTGCTTCTTACTGACCCAATACACAAGATTAGACCTAAGAAACACAACAAAATCACTAGTTGACTTCTATCTTTCTCTCTCTTTTAGTTGTGGCAAATGGGCGGGGGCAAATTTTACTGTGGACCATGGTCCAAAACGGTGTAATTTCTTTTAATGAAAAGAGAGGGCATCCATTTTGCATAATTAGCTCTGCTTGTATAACATATTCAATTTCATTTTATATATATTGGTTTAATTTCAGCGCAACTACAGTTTCATTTTGTTTCTAACTACAGTTTAATTTGACATTATGCATACAGGAGTCTTATTACAGTAAGATATGCTATTGAATTTCATTTTATAGACACTGTAGTCTTATTACAACACCACTAAACTAAATTCTAATTCTAATTCAACTACGATTTCATTGGACAATACACACTCAAATATGTGAAACATTTATTTAACTTTCATTTTATATATACATTGTAGTTTCATTACAACACAACTACAATATCATTTCGATATAACTACAGTTTCATTTGACAATATACACTCAATATGTCAGATATGTTATTCAGTCTCTTTTTATACATATTATAGTTTCACTTCAGCAAAACTAAAGTATCATTTCTATTCAATTACGCTTCTATTTGACAATATACACTCAATATGTGAGACATGTTATTCAGTTTTGACAGAGTAATCAGGCTTGCAGCACCCGACCCGGAACCACTGGCAGGACCCAGAGGCAAGGCAACGGATGTTCAACCAACCGTTCAACACTTCACTCCTCATCATTAATGCTCAACGGTTCAACTCATCAGCATTGATGCCCAATGTTCATCCCTGCAACATTGATGTCCAACGTTCAACTCCTCAGCATCAACATTGATGTCCAACGTTCAACTCCTCAGCATTGACACCCAACGTTCAGCTCAAGGCATTAATGCTCAACGGCTCCTCAGCCCTTGGCATTAACGCTCCATTACTGAGCTGAAGGAGATAAAAAGGCTCACAACACCTGTAGAAGGGGGACACTTCTGACGACACTGCTTACTAGACAAAACAACACTGAACTCATATGTACACTGAGTACTACTCTCAATACTGTATTCAAATACTTGATAACACTCAATTACATTCAAATAATATACCGGTAACGCATTATTACCGTCATTGGTGCTCTCGTTGAGAGCCGAGATCAGATCTCAGGCTAAATTTACAAAATCAAAAACTACTCAACTCATCTCATCACTGCCAATGGTGCAATCCGGATCCAGCCGTGTGTGAGCATAAATATAATATGTGCAGTCCAACTATCAGCTTAGGCTTTTAGTTGAGATGGAGCACATGCTTTAATTTGGTATCAGAGCCATGCAAAAGGTCATGGGTTCAAATCTTCGCGTCACCCACATAAAGAGACTTCCATGTGTTGCGCTCTGAAATCCACCGCACACGTTGAGGGGGCGTGTGAGCATAAGTATAATATGTGCAGTCCAACTATCAGCTTAGGCTTTTAGTTGAGATGGAGCACATGCTTTAATTCCGTCATCGAGTGAACAATGGTCATCCCGGATCCAGCAACTCTCATGGTTCTTATCGAGTGAACAATGGTCATCCCGGATCCAGCAGCTCTCATGGTTCTCATCGAGTGAACAATGGTCACCCTTGGGTGATCTTCGTGGGCAGCTCAATGGTTACCCCTCGGGTTATCTTCGTAAACAGCTCAACAGTAACCGTGTGGGAGATCGCCGCAAGGGTTATCTTCGTAGCCAACTCAACAACAACCACGGGCGCTTCCTCCTCAAGTGCGTCCGCCTCCTTCACTTGTGCGTTCACCTCTTGTAAGCAGTGGCGTTACCCAGTGAACGCTGCTCCCATCCAAGTAGTGGACTTACAAGCAGTGGCGTTACCGAGTGAACGCGGCTCCCATCCAAGCAGTGGACTTACAAGCAGTGGCGTTACCGAGTGAACGCGGCTCCCATCCAAGCAGTGGACTTACAAGTAGTGGCGTGATCAAGTGAACACTACTCCCATCCAAGCCGTGGACTTCCAACCAGTAGCGCTTCCTCCTCAAGTGTGTCCGCCTCCTTCACTTGTGCGTTCACCTCTTGTAAGCAGTGGCGTTACCCAATGAACGTTGCTCCCATCCAAGTAGTGGACTTACAAGCAGTGGCGTTACCGAGTGAACGCGGCTCCCATCCAAGCCGTGGACTTCTTCAAGCGGTGAGTGGCGTCACCTCATCAAGTAGCGCTGCTCCTCAAGCAGCGTCAACTCATCAAGTGACGCTGGCGTCACCTCATCAAACGTGCGAGGTCACCACCTCAATCACATTAAGCGTTACCTCCTCCTCGAGCAACGTCAACACCTCAAGCGGGTGTCACCTCACCAAGCTGGTGTCACATCATCAAGCGGGTGTCACCTCATCAAGCTGGTGTCACCTCATCAAGCGGGTGTCACCTCATCAAGCTGGTGTCACCTCATCAAGTGGCGCTGCTCCTCACGCAGCGTCACCTCATCAAGTGGTATCACCTCCTCAAGTGGCGTCACCTCCACGAGCAGTGTCACCACCTCGAGCAGCATCACCACCTCGAGTAGCGTCACCTGCTCGAGCAGAGTCACCACCTCGAGCAGAGTCACCTCCTCGAGCAGCGTCACCTGCTCGAGCAGAGTCACCACCTCGAGCAGAGTCACCTCCTCGAGCATTTGCTTCCTCCTCAAGTGATTTTGCTTCCTCCACTTGTGCATCCGCCTCCTACACTTGTGCACTCGCATGCCTCCTGCACTTGTGCACTCGCACGCCTCCTGCACTTGTGCACTCGCATCCTCCACTGGTGCATCCGTCTCCTCAAGTGCGTCTATCGCCTCCACTGGTGCATCCGCCTCCTGCACTTGTACATCTGCCTCCTTCACTTGTGCGTTCACCTCCATAAGCAAAAGGACTCAGTAGTTGGTCATGGTCTGCCCTGATCAATTTTGTTAAAAAACAAAATAATAATAATAAATCTAAGCTCTAATCCCTTAGGGCCGGCACGAGATCCGATCTCGCTAGCTTCCTAACGGGAGAGTGTTTTTCTGAGCCCAGCCAAGGGCTTGGATTTAAAAAACACCACACTATAATCCCTTAAGGCCAGCACGAGATCTGATCTCGCTAGCTACCTGACGGGAGAGCTGACCTCGGAGGGTGTTTTCTGGGTAAAGCTTAAGGCTTTGCTACGAAAACACCACACTCTAGTCCCTTAGGGCCAGCACGAGATCCGATCTCGCTAGCTACCTGACGAGAGAGCTGACCTTTGACCGAACCTACGGATGGTCGAAGTGAACTCACGCAAGAGCCCTGAGCAAAAAATTTAAAAAAAAAAAAAAAAAAAAAAAACCGTAACCTCGGCCCAGCGCGTGACCTCGGCAGTAGTCGAGGTCATGTCCATCGTGACCTCGGCACTGGCCGAGGTCACGCGAGACCTGGCCTCGTGCCGAGGACGCAACTAAAGAAAAAAAAATAATACAAACAAAAACAATTTTTACGCTGGTCATTACTCCCAAACCACCTCAACCACTCTCATTGGCTAGGGAGTGGGGGGACTGGTGACAAAGTAATCAGGCTTGCAGCACCCGACCCGGAACCACTGGCAGGACCCAGAGGCAAGGCAACGGACGTTCAACCAACCGTTCAACACTTCACTCCTCATCATCAATGCTCAACAGTTCAACTCATCAACATTGATGCCCAACGTTCATCCCCATAACATTGATGTCCAACGTTCAACTCCTCAGCATCAACATTGATGTCCAACGTTCAACTCCTCAGCATTGATACCCAACGTTCAGCTCAAGGCATTAATGCTCAACGGCTCCTCAGCCCTTGGCATTAACGCTCCATTACTGAGTTGAAGGAGATAAAAAGGCTCACAACACTTGTAGAAGGGGGACACTTCTGACGACACTGCTTACTAGACAAAACAACACTGAACTTATCTGTACACTGAGTACTACTCTCAATACTGTATTCAAATACTTGATAACACTCAATTACATTCAAATAATATACCGGTAACGCATTATTACCGTCAAGTTTCATTTTATACATACTGCAGTTTCATTTCAACACAACTAAAGTATCATTTCAATTCAATTACAGTTCCATTTGATAATATAAACACAATATGCGACACAATTTCATTTTAGATACAATGTAGTTTCATTTTGTTATGAACACACAAAAATAAAATGGGATTTGTTAAAATGTAACGGCTGTCGTTTCTTTACTTAAAGAAACAGCGCCGTTTTCGGACCATGGTCCAAGGTATAACAACCGATGGGCTGGTGAACCCACCATCTATATTGTTATTCTTTAAATTAGATTGAGCTAGTCCAATTAAAATATTGGTATGATCTAATTGTTATACCATGGACCATACAACATTTAGATTATATATCTTCAGTTAATACATTATGCATCTGATATTGATTATTTTCCGATCTACCGAACTATACCCTCGATCTATTTCAACTAACCGATCTACTCCCGTTACCGGTCAATCGCAAGAGTCGGACTATGACCAGTCTAGGTACTGACCTTAGAGCCCGGACTGAACGGGTCGGGTACAGTTCTTCGGCATTTTATCCTTAAAGTTTAAACCCTACAACTTCGCGACACCTGGATCTCAAGTATCGGGCCCGCCTTGAGCCCGTGCATGCCCGCCACGCGGCCACCATGCCGAAAGCTCGTCACTTGTCCCCTGACAGCCTATTTATACCGCATTTAATGTCACGAGGAGGGTTTTGGCTATTTTCTATATATAATAGTCAAGGAGCTCGGGAACCTCTAACCCGCTGTCACGTTGGCCAACTCCCCTTGGGTATAGCAACCTTGTACCCGACTTATACATTAATAAAGAGTATTTCTTACCGTATATGCATATTTACTCTATCAGCATCCATAAATAAATTAAAAGTGCATAATATGTTAACTGCATGTATATAATTTATTAAGTGTAAGCACACAATATGCTAAATACAGATACATAATATGTTAATTGTAATAGGTACATGATTTAATAAGTAAAGATACATAACTATGTTAAACACAGATACATAATCTGAATATTGTTTTGTACCAGGATCAACAATGCAAGATAAACCCTGGTCCTTGATATAATTTGTGTGTCTGATCGAGTTGGGCCAAACAATAAAATTATTAGCTTAGCCTTACCCGGCAAATTATTTTGTGGGCCATGGTCCATATAGTACTATGTGGACCATAACGAAAAGTACATTTTTAATATATTAAATGTACATTATTTTTGTACTGAATGTACATTATACAATATAATGTACATTCAGTACACTAATAATGTACATCTCCTGAATATAGTCTACATTTTTAGTATACTAGAAGTATATTATTTTTATACTGAATATACATTATTTGATAGTATGGTACACACAATAATGATTGGCCACTTATCAATTCCTTATTAAATATATATTTCTTTTTATTATAATAAATTACAAATTAAAATTTATTTATTTACATCTTTTTATTATAATTATTATTAATCTTTATAACTATTGGAAATTTTTATTTCTAACTTTTATTTAAACATAAATAATAATAATAATAATAATAATAATAATAATAATAATAGTAATAGTAATATAATAATAATAATAATTATTATTATTATTATTATTAGTATTATTGTTATTATTATTATTATTATTATTATTATTATTATTATTATTGATAGAGTAAAATACGGAGATACGATTGAAATATTCTTTTATTAATAAAAGATCGGGTACAAGGTTTTATACCCTTAAAGGAGTCCGATCAACGTGACAGTGGATTAGAAATTCCCGGGCTCTTTGACTATAATATAGTAGAAATAGTCAAAAGTCCTTCTCACTACATTAAATACAGTATTTATAGATGATTAAGGGAAGAGTGTCGAGCCTGTGGCATGGTGGACGCCTGGCGAGCATGCACCGGTCTACAGGTTGGCCCTATACCTGGAAGTCAAATGTCACGCAATCGGTGTGTGGGATTTTGAAGCAGACGTCCTAGAAAGATTGGGCTCCCGGTCTAACTGAGCCCTTAGGCGAAAGATCCCAAAGGACTCCCAACGCCATCAGACAGTCCGGTAAGGTCAGTCATTCACTAAAGACAGGTAATCGAAAACAGACCGGGAGTAGAGTATGCAGACCGGGGAACCTATCAATCATCATCATCATTGAAATAATTCATATTTTATAAGATATAATTTTGTAATAGATTTATGCTGATGGTTTTATAAAATGAATCAAATAGAAAAAATGCAATTTTGTAACTTTCAACTAAAAAAAATGACCATTTTATGACTTTTAGCCAAGTACCAAAAAGTGAATCACTTTCCAAGAAATATTTTTGTATTTTCAAACTGACACTTAATTTAATCTCTTAAAGGGAAAGTTTGGCTAAAATTTGAGCTCTAAGGAGTTAATTTCGTTTTTAGTTTTGAAGTATAATAACATTTTTGTTAAGAATTTGATGCCCATTGGCCAGTTAGCTCCTAACCATTGTGTTGTAAACAATAAGCAGGAAATAATAAAAATAGTAAAAGTAGAGTAGAGACAAGAGTTATCAAAAAAAGAAATCATTCCATCTTCTTATTTCAATATATGAGTATATATATACAAGTACAATCATTAAGGATGGAATAAATAACATAGCCGTTACAAACGTTATAAAAGTAATAATAATGTCAAAATATTTATAACAATTTTTTTTTAGATAAATTTATCAATTTTTATATATAGTTTTTTTTTGTTTGACTATATTGCTATCCCAATTGATGTGGTATGTCAAATTTAATTCTAACTTAGTATATCCATTCAAAAATGATCAAATATTAGTGAAAAAAAAAAGATAATTTAATATTAAGTTAATTATACTCTCTTCTTCTTTAACTTTTAATTTCATCACATGTTACTTGACTATTTGATGGTATCAAATATAATTTCCTGTTAATATTTCCATCCAAATAGGACAAAATAGTAATTTCATATTTCAAGGTAAAAAAAAATGTATTAGTTGGTTGATATTTTATCCAAAATAATTTTCATAGATCCCTAATCAAGTGAGAACCATGTCCCACGTGAGAACTTGCGAACAAATTCAAATCATTATCTAGTAGATCTAACGGTTAAAAATAAACAAAACTTTATACTATTTATAAAATGACCCCACTCATTTTAAAATTTTGTATTATTTATGAAAATGACCTCGTTCATTTTTTACTTGATTTCTAATCCATCAGATCTTGCATATCAATGCTTTGGATTTGTCCACATTTTCTCATATTTACTCACTAACTTATATCCATATTGACGATTCAATCTCTGAGTTATGATAGTATCCATTTTTTACCCCCATAGCTCAGTTATAAGCAAAGTAGCATGTTTGACTCCCAACGTTAGGTTTTCGTCTCAACCTGACTGAAAAGTTAAAAAAACTCTTTATTATTGGAGGGGTAAAATAAGAAATTTACATTTTATTCTCATTCCTATATTGAAACCACTAATGCAAGGATCTTCAACTCTAAAAAGCATTTCAAATACCTTGTATAACTTGTTAAGCACTTCATCACTTGGGTCTCGTATAAGGAACATGATACTTAGTACAAACAAAAGAACACTAATCACCATCTACAAAGCGTGTAAAACACACTATCCTAAAGGTTAATAATTTCCTTGCAATCAAACCAGAACTTTTAAGATACAAAAAGATGCCAAATTTCTCAGGTTAACTTTATAAGAAATTCACCAATACCTTAAGATTTTTAGTGTGCAAAAATTGTTTCATAACCTCTGTAATAAATTAGTCAAGAACCGTATATTCTGACAACATATGAGAATTTTATATATATATATATATATATAGACACACACACAACCGCGCGAACAACCAACCTACTCCTTAAATTTTGATGAGTCCTATTATTATTTTGATAAAAACCTTTGATTTCTAGGAGCACCTCAAACTTTCCCTTTCTTCCCCTTCTGTCTTCCACCTCAACATTATCATTCTCAAAATATGTGAAAAATCAATTAATGGGAAGGCCTAACAAGTCATATGAGGACTACTGAAATGTTATCATTTAATTTTAATTAAAGTGTGGAATAAAATGTAGAATCAACTTATTTATGACATCTAATGAATATAAATCAAATGATGAAAAAAAAATATTTTAAAAAATTTAGGAGAGGTAAATAGCATTTTCCTATTTGATTTATGAAAACCTTACCAAAAAAACCCTCAGAAAAATACTCTTTCATTAACCAAACCGGTCCAAACATGAGGATTCATAATTCCAAAAAAGTTATTGAAATTTCTTTTTCTGACAAACCAAGCAGGCTGTAAGTAAAAAATAAAACCAAATGGGCAATCATTTAAAAAAAAAATGGTTTCAGGTTCAAACTTCCAGAATAAAGCAGCCCGATCGTAACATGCACTCTTATCACAGAAATAATTCAATTTCTTCCTGAATGAAGGAAATAGCCCGACCTTACATGCAGACAGCTTCCTATGATCCTATCACAGAGATAACTCAATTTCTAAGAAATGAGATCCACAAGTTCTAGTTAAATGAATAAGATTCTCACTACTATAGAACAGTTCTTCACACCCAATTATAAATATTTAAAATATCACGGGGCTGTGACACCCAAAGACAACAAAAATCAATCAATCATGTTACATAGTTTAAAGCACAAGGATTCTTATATATATATTTATATAGACTCAGTTCGGAGTCCAATCATGTTCCGGGCAAACAGTGCGCCATTGATCCCCTGAAGAAGATCGACTTCTACTCTCTGCCTTGCATTGGAACCATCATATGCTGACCCTAAGAATGCAAAATTCCAATAGATATTATTCACACCAACAAATCAGAATCTCCATATTTTGAGCTTTAAACTATACAGAACCTAGAAATTTATAATGGGATAAAAGCAACACATAGTTAACCTCCAAAGATTATGATCAAGAATGAATGAATGAATGAATGAAAGTAACAAGGCCAACAAGCAAATCTTTAGGTTTCCTCTTGAGATGCTTAGCTTATGCAAATATCATAAGACTCCAATATATAATTCCTCTTCTATAGCAAACCCCCCAATTACCTCTACAAGACTACAAGTAACCTCTTCGCTAAATAAAAAGGCTTTCACCTCTTTGACAAATATAACCTTCCTATTTCACATATATCTTAATTTCCTACCTCCAAATCACCAAGAAAATGGTAGAGCCATAGAGGAAATAGCAAATAAAGACCAAACCAATAATGCAAACTCAAGCAACAATGTCATAAGCTTTGTATGAAGTCAATCTTGGTCTAGATATGTAGTTCAGTCTCCACCCTTCAGGCCTTTACAGAGTAAAATATGCTCCTATAAAGAGATAAATTCCTAAAAGTCAAAATGACTCCACAAAAATGAGAGAATAGTTATGGTATGCATACAATCTCCCTAAATCGTACTCCGATTTCATGGTGGAAAATCAATCAAGGAAGTGACATTTCCAAAATATTGAGGACAACTTTAATTAGTCACTCCAAGAGAAGTACATTTTATTGACAGAAAAACCTCTAGGCTAGATCAAGATGATCTAGGCCTAATCATCTAGACTATCTAGTAGAGGCATTTTCTCAAAAAGCTATAGATGCCACACCCTTATAATCTTGTTTCCTCCTGTCCAGTATATAGATCTATAAAATCCACTTTAGGCTACTGTCAAAAATGTCGAAAGTAAAGGCATTGTCCATGTTGATTTCTTATCTAGGCTTCATAAGATCAAGATGATCTCAGCCTTATAAGGTAGATGCTTACAAGTTACACCATGTCAAAAGCCTTACATGGTGGATCCCAGACCATTAAGATTTAGGAGTTTTTAGGACACCTGATGATCTACCAGTCTACCACCCAACTAGGGATGGCAATTTCAACTAGGGGTGACCCATCATTGACTTGACCTAGTAACCATGAGACAGATTATTTACACAAACACCGAACCAATTGTGAATGCCAAGTTTTTTTTCTAAACATGGAGGGCAAATGCTCTACCCCTACTCCTTTAGAACAAATCCAAATTATGCATTTGCCCGCATATTCAAGCTTCCCGTACAATTGAAAGGACTTCTTCCATAGTTCAGATCTAAGTATCAAGAGGAATCAATTTTCAAGAGTCATGATAAGTACAAGGACCATCTGAGAATTCACTTCACTAGACCAATTCAAATATAGAATTCTCATGAATAATTGCTTATAGCACCATTGTTCTCTTGTAACCCAATGGTCATACAGCATTACAGCATTGATCTTGGAGAAGAATATCATGATGCTAAGAAATTCTCTTCCAAGATATATAGCCATATAATCCAACAGCATCACAACCTAATCCACATCATATTCACACCAAGAGAAGTCATGCAGCTAAGGCTGAGTACTATAGGAATCTACAGGATACACAGAACCCATGGTCACAAGATACTAAAAACCATCCCTACCCTACACGGAACTATCCTCATTCAGTCAGAAGTAAAAATACAGGATCTCTCAGAAGATCACTTAGGAACAAGATACAAAATAGACAAGCACAAGAAGAGATGGGATTCTCAAGCCTAGGGTCCACAGCTTCAGGCACACCCTCAGATGAAGAACAGAGGATGAATTGGGAATGATGCAGTGAATGGATTAATGGAAACATGTCAAGATGCAAGGTGAATATGGCAAAAACTTTGGTCACAATAACTGATCACTTCACACCATGTGGCAAACTTCTACTAAACTTCAAATAATGATAACGCTTGGCTTTGCCTTATCTGCATGAAGAGTTGGTGTCATCTTGTCAGGAAAACTCATTGTTTTATGTCATTGGTGTGCATTGTTTGAGTCTATATTAATAGAGTACACTGTTCACTTTGCTAGAGCCTTTCATCTCATCTATTTAAGAGATGTTATGTGTTAGTTTGAATGCAGAACAAGTCTCAATTAATAATGTCTTGTGTGTTACATATCCATGTCTTTCTAAGCTTCTCTGATTCCTCTTCAATCATATACCCCTTAAATTGGCTTTAGGGTAGGTGACATATAGAACACCACATGAACCCAAGTTAATAGACAAATATCTAGGGATGAACTCATCAAGCTTCACCTTAACACTTGGGTAGCTAAGTATTAGAAGCTCCACCAGAACCATCAACTCATTGAAAAACTTACTTTAAGCAAAAAACCGAACCAACATAGCTGCACGTTGCTTTAAAGTGCAAAGCAAAGCATTGCTTTAAACAAAAACAAAATTACAAAAAGCAACACTAAATGGCAAAACTCAATCAAACCTTATAATTCAAAATGATATGTAAATGATTTATAAAGTAATTTCTAAGACAATATACATCATTTTTTGATAATAATAAGTCATTTTGTCACTTGTAATATTAAATTAGTCGTCAATTATTAAAACCCATAATCCTCAAACAAAGCAATTTCAATTTCTTCATCAAAGAAATGATTAAAATATATTATATCAACATATTAAATGATTTGAATTAATTAATTACAGTAAAAAATTACAATTCTCAAACTCACTGTGCTGAGGGGTTTTTGACAAAAATAGGTGAGTGTTTGCAGATGTTAGACGAAAATAGATTAGATTTTGAAACTTGGACAGAAATAGGAGAATTACTTTCCCAAATGCGTTGTAGTTAATTATTTCCCCTGAAACGCATTTACCAAATGCATTTTGGCCTAATCTTTATTTTACACCACCACTAAAAAACTTATGAAACACCTTTTGGAAATGCAATTTAGAAAAATTTCAACTACTATCTCTTAAAGTAACTCTCAATTGGAGAGAGACGATAATCAACAACACCCCAAAACAGAAAACCCCCAATTTGCAAATTGGGTTGAACGTGTTAGACGACAATAATAAAGAGAAGAAACGAATCAGGTTTGCCAAGGAAAAGAGTGTTAGAATGTGACCAAAAATGAAAAAGAAAAAAGTTGAGGATGATTATGAAAGGGCATACAAAGGAGTAGCATGCATGTCCCTAGTGTGATTGGCTGCGATCAGTTGAGTTGTGGAGACTATTGGAGATTAATAGAAGTTCGAATACATAACATGGTAGAGATTAACTTACTGCTAAAAAACCTATGAAATGCATTTTAGGGAAAAAATGGACCTCTATCTCTCAGTGTAACTCTATCGGAGAGGAGCAACAATCAACAACACCCCAAAAAAGAAAACCTACAATTTGTGAGCTGAGTTGATCATGTTGGGCAATGAGAATAGAGGGAAGAAGAGACAATTGAATCAATTTGCCAAGGAAGAAAGAAGAGTTTGGAGGATGCCCTTCAAAAAACAATGAGGACAAAAGGGTATCCAGAGGAACTACACGTCTCTGGCATAATTGGCTGCAACCTGTTCAGTTGTGGAGGCCACTGGAGGTGCAAGAGTGAAAGGCTGTACCAGTAAGTTCAATTAAAACTCTGAACTTTTGTTCCATTGACCAATTCACATCACTCACTGATTCACCGCATTGGTTCACTTTCTAACATTTATGCACTTTGCCAAAGCACAGCAGTGCTCCTTCGATTACAACTACTTTTGATGTGTGCATTGTGTTAAGTGTGGTGCTAAGAGGGTTGGGAAAGAGCAAATATTAAAGTTAATGTGAAGAAAACTAGAGAAGAATAAGTACACCATATAAGGAACGGGTACATACTTCATGTGCTGAAAACATGCATTTCACTTGAGTGCACCTTTATGCTGGGTTAACAAATACACTTACACATATTTAGGATCCTTTTGCACTTTTTTATTAAGAAAAGTGCAACCAAATATAGACAACTGGCCCACTGGATAAAATGTATAGGTATCTTTAATAGTATAAAGATAGGAGAAATTTTCTAAATAAAAAAAAGCCGTAATTTACATGAAATGTGAACTACAAAAGAAGAGATGATTAAAAGAAATGGGAATCTACTCATAACATGGTAGAGAATAAATGTTACACAAAGACAACCATTTCTGAAAGATAGGCATGCAGTAACAAGGATCTAGCACTGTATATCCTTAATCAGGCACATAGAGGGAGAATACCTGTGAGTTTCCATAACTCATTCCTTGAGTGAATGAGCCTTGATGTGCAAGCTGTAGTAAGATACAGAAAGACCATAATTCATTAAGACACTGTTGCATCTTTTAAGTTAAACAAATGAACAATGGATAGCAATATATGAAAGTACGGAAATACCTGCATATTAGGAGTAGGCTGCATCCCATCTCTTTTACCAGGACCATCAGCGGCTTTTGCCGACCCCTTTGTATCACCCTATAAAATAAATTAGTTAAGCTTACAGCAAAAAGAACATAGCCAATATATATATCACTTTGGAAAGCACACTGGCTTACCTCCATCTGCAAAAGCCATTGATCCAAAATTGAAAAAGAAACAAAAAAAATAAAATAAAAATCCATCAGTTCAGAGTCCACAACAAGAGCATTCAGACTATGAGAACCAACATAAGGTGAAGAGACAATGATAAGTACCTCCCTGTAACGGGTGAGGTACACCTTCAGGGGGTCAAGAT
This sequence comes from Ipomoea triloba, assembly GCF_003576645.1. Taxonomy (NCBI): domain Eukaryota; kingdom Viridiplantae; phylum Streptophyta; class Magnoliopsida; order Solanales; family Convolvulaceae; genus Ipomoea; species Ipomoea triloba. The sequence goes on along the minus strand of NC_044924.1, from coordinate 11,383,276 downwards.
AATCTTCAAACCCTAAAGTAGCCATTGCCCATAGCAGATCATCTCCATTAATTGTCTTCCTTTTTTCTCTCTGGCACTTGTCACTTGCCCTTGGTCACAACCAGAAAATATTCTCAGAATTGCAATCAAATATAACAAAACACATCAAAATATGTGTATTTATAAAATACCACATAAGGAAGCTCTTGCATATGCAGAAAAATTCAAGGTTAGAACCATATATACACAGAAAATATTACTAATTAGTGCAGCCTAGTAGCAGGAAGTACCAAAAGAAGATATTTATTCCAGATTATATATTCAATATAAATGCTAGTGACTTGGGGACAGACAGACACAGAAAGCTGTAAAAGCGAAAAAGTTTATTATGATCTAGGAGCATTTCATGACATAGAAAGGGAGAAAACATCTCTCGCAGATATAATCAGATCATACAGCAGTAAAGCAAATAGATTATCACAAACAGTTCACTCCCTCTAATCAATCCAAAAAAAAACCGGAAAATCAGAAAAGCATACTCGCTGGTGATGAAGCTGATGAACTCGGAGACGCATTCCTGAACAGTCTCCTTAGCATCCTTAGCAATTTTACCGTTGGGCGGGAGAGCCTTCTTCATGATCCGACTGATATTCGCGATGGGGAGAAACCTATCCTGCTCCCTAACATTCGACCTAGGGCTCTGCTCCCCGCTCTCGTGACTGCCGCCACCGGGACTGTGCGGATGCTGCGACGATGCCTGACCGTCCGACATAGCAGCAGCAGCAAAACCCTAACCACGCCACAAAAACATCAAGCAAACAGTTCATTTTAAGCAGGATCGAAAATCCAATCCAATAAATCTGTAAAAATCGATGAACGGATTAATCGAGAATTTTGATCATAGGTAGAGATAGTGAGTGTAGAAGAAATGAGATATGAAAGAGAACCTGAAAACAGAGTATTTGTATTTGGGCGGGGGTGAAGGAGAGAAGAGGGGAGGGGAGATCGGACGCTGGAGAAGAGGGGAGAGAGGAGACGACTGAGATGAGAGATTGGGGTTGGGGTTAGGTTTATCAACACCGTTGGTTCTCTTCCTCTCTTTTTCTTTTTCTTTTTTATTTTTTAATCCCAATATTATAATGTATTACCAACCCACACTGGAGTGTGGAATCCCTCTTTCTCCGTTTTCTGAGTGTTCAGTTTTTCGGCTTTTTAATTTAACTGGTTTTTGGATAGAACCGTTCCATCTGATTAGGCCACGTGTAGATGGCGGCGTTCACGCGGTGGCTGTTGTTGCCCACCCCGCAACTTTGTACGACGTCGTTTGGGTTTTCTTGTTCTTTATTCCTACTTTATTATGGACTATTTTTAATGAATTTTCAATATTCGCTTCACTATTCCGCAACACAACATTCAAATTAGGGGTGTCTTCACAAATCACAAGTAGGTTGTCAGGTCCACATATTAATTTCTTTAATATTATGGTAGGTTTGTAAACTTGGAAAATAAATTTTGAAAATAACTTTCGGTCAAAAAATTGATCACATCTTGCACCAATTTCTATACACACCACTTGATCCCATCCTGGATCAACAATTACAACTATCGATTTATTCTCCCTATTCAGGTTGTATGTATATACATGTCCAGATTATAATGACAACCGTGTCAAAGCACTTTCTTGATTTCCTTCACATATTCACTAACACTAAGAAATAACCATAGGGGCTTAATAATAACATCATAACACAAGTAGGTATAAGTTCACCAAGGGGGGTCAAAAGATAGGACATGATACAAATTCAAGTATTCAACCCACTACTTTAGAATGATCACTAACTGGATAATACAACTGTAGAAAAGAAAAAAAGCATTATCTAGTAATTTATTGGCTTGATGCAGGTAATTCCGCTAAGAAAAATCCTAAACTCATTCAAAGGATTACCAGCAGCATTCCACAGAATCAAGTAATGGGCACTTCCTTGTTGTTGGTGTGTTGTGATTTTGGTTTACACAATTTAAACTCAACCAAGAATTTGGTATTTTTTGAACTTGAAATTTGCCCTTCTAGAGGACATCATTTGCATCTTTTCACCTATTTGCAGAATCTGGAGAAAGATGTAGAGGACACTACACTGCTTGCTGTGTTATACAGAGAAACAGACTGGAGGAGATGCTGAAAATATGTTAAGAAAGACTACACCTTGGCCGGCCTTCTAACTGTAGACAAAGGAATAAGAAGGATTAGTGAAAAGCTTTGATGTCTTCCAATTGGACATCTTCATACACAATGGAATGCTATGCTTAAAGTTGTAAACTGCTTTTATGTATAATAAATTTCCAAGAAAATTTTGGTGCAATTTTTATTCATTTATTGCAGAGTTCTATGATAAACTTTTAAGACAATATATGTGTTCAATTCCAATCTCAGCCGTCAACCCATCTTCAATAAAGTTAATAACACTACGGATTATTGGCCTTTGTTTGACCTGATCAATTATGGGCAAGTTAAGCAGATTTACCTTTTTTGTGGTCCTTTACAGACTAGGGTCATAAGATGTGGTTTACCATGCACATGCCCTTAAAAAGCAGTTCAAGACTTGTTCACTGTAAAACCATAGCAAACTTGAAAATCAACTTGTTGGAGAATAGGTTTTTTTTTTGTTTGTGAATACTATTGACTCTGTTACAGGTAGTATCTGTCCATATACTTTCTCAACCTACTGAAGCCCCCCAGACCTCCCACTTGGGAGAATCACTTCATGCCGCTTGACCACAAGGTCTTTTGCTATTGGAGAATAGATAAACAAAAAAAAAAAAAAAAAAAACCTTTCTTCTCCTTCTGGCAGGCTCATTTCCCGCCAACCCAACCACCATTTCTCCCTTTGCGTAACCATCTTCCCCCACCCTTCTCTTTGTTTGTTTTTTTTTTTCTTATTCTACTAACATGTATTAATATGTTAATATAATCATGTGTAATGATTAATACACATGATTATACTAACCTATTTTTTATTCCCATTAAACCATAACAATATTAACTTTTATATCATTTAGAATGTCTTTTAAGTAAATTTAATTCTTTTAAAATACATCTTATAAGGTAGATGATGACATACTACTTATAATTATGATAAATGACTTTCTGCAATTTTAGAACATGAGAGATGCAAAATAGTACTATATCTTGTAACTTGTCATTTACATAATTATATTGCATTTCAATTTATAATATATTTAGTTTGAATTGCTTTATTTGATTAATAGTGTTTAATTTATATATTATAATGAATATTTTTATTGTATTGTAAATTATTTTAGTTTCAATTCGTCCCTACTCCATTTTTAGTTTCGTCTTGGTCGGTAGAACATAGGAACATAGCTACATATCCATTGGAGCAATACTATATATGTAAGTGGACCTAATTTTTCTCAAAATCTTTTTTCTATGATGCAACTAACTAGTTCTTTCTAGGACAATATTATAGGTTGTTGGTGGAATTATAAGAACAATGTAGGACATTCTAAAAAGTAATTAGTGTTTTTATTTTATTTTATTTTTTTATAACAATACTAATGTGATGTGTCAAAAATAATACATGTTCTAACCTATTCATTCTTAACATTTATTAGATTTGAAAAAGTTTAAAATTTATAAGTTATATATAAAATGGTTGAGTTAAAAAAAAAATGAATAAATTTACATAAAGATTGAGAATGGAAAAAAATAAAAAATTATCCATCTTCATGAGAATTATATGAAGACGGGAAATCCCCACCCCATTTAAATTTCTTTTAAAATTTTTGAAATATCAAAATAAATATATCTTATCTAATTATCTTTTATTTAAAAGTATTGCTAAATATTTAATAATTAATTCATATCACAAAAAAAAAAGGAATTTCATGCATTCAATATGATTTTTAAAAGTATGAAATATATATTACTCTTTTACCTTATTTTCAACAATTATATCTACTCATATTTGTCCACAGTTTTCCNAAAAAAAAAAAAAAAAAAAAAAAAAACCTTTCTTCTCCTTCTGGCAGGCTCATTTCCCGCCAACCCAACCACCATTTCTCCCTTTGCGTAACCATCTTCCCCCACCCTTCTCTTTGTTTGTTTTTTTTTTTCTTATTCTACTAACATGTATTAATATGTTAATATAATCATGTGTAATGATTAATACACATGATTATACTAACCTATTTTTTATTCCCATTAAACCATAACAATATTAACTTTTATATCATTTAGAATGTCTTTTAAGTAAATTTAATTCTTTTAAAATACATCTTATAAGGTAGATGATGACATACTACTTATAATTATGATAAATGACTTTCTGCAATTTTAGAACATGAGAGATGCAAAATAGTACTATATCTTGTAACTTGTCATTTACATAATTATATTGCATTTCAATTTATAATATATTTAGTTTGAATTGCTTTATTTGATTAATAGTGTTTAATTTATATATTATAATGAATATTTTTATTGTATTGTAAATTATTTTAGTTTCAATTCGTCCCTACTCCATTTTTAGTTTCGTCTTGGTCGGTAGAACATAGGAACATAGCTACATATCCATTGGAGCAATACTATATATGTAAGTGGACCTAATTTTTCTCAAAATCTTTTTTCTATGATGCAACTAACTAGTTCTTTCTAGGACAATATTATAGGTTGTTGGTGGAATTATAAGAACAATGTAGGACATTCTAAAAAGTAATTAGTGTTTTTATTTTATTTTATTTTTTTATAACAATACTAATGTGATGTGTCAAAAATAATACATGTTCTAACCTATTCATTCTTAACATTTATTAGATTTGAAAAAGTTTAAAATTTATAAGTTATATATAAAATGGTTGAGTTAAAAAAAAAATGAATAAATTTACATAAAGATTGAGAATGGAAAAAAATAAAAAATTATCCATCTTCATGAGAATTATATGAAGACGGGAAATCCCCACCCCATTTAAATTTCTTTTAAAATTTTTGAAATATCAAAATAAATATATCTTATCTAATTATCTTTTATTTAAAAGTATTGCTAAATATTTAATAATTAATTCATATCACAAAAAAAAAAGGAATTTCATGCATTCAATATGATTTTTAAAAGTATGAAATATATATTACTCTTTTACCTTATTTTCAACAATTATATCTACTCATATTTGTCCACAGTTTTCACCGGGGAGTGGTTCTTAGCGCTCTCCTCATCCCAAGTGAAAATTTAAAAATTCATCTATCCCCACCTCCATTTTCAAATTTCATCCTCATTTTTATTACTATCGAAAAGGAAAATCAATTTCTCCATTAAGAGCGGATGCCATTAACTCCCTATTTATAATTAATATTTTTTATTTACGATTAAAGTCTACCGTTACTACCTGAATGTGCAATATAATGGATAGAGCACATATTGTATTCTTAATCAATAATCAAAATCAATATTGGCATAAATTCATAAGGAGTAAAGGATTTACCAAAGAAAGTCGGAATCCAATTGGGTTAACAAGTTAATTTGTGATTTAGAAGGGCATTTATGGAAATACACTATAAGCACGAAGCGCGTCGGTTTTGAAATTCAAAATGTAGCCGTTAACGAGCAAAAAAACCCACCCGCCTACGACTATATAGTGCCTCTGCGACTGTTAGTGGTGTGAGAGAGAGAATTCACATCACAGTTCAGATCGGATACTCACAACAGGGGAGAGAGAATGGAGAACAAGAATTCTACGGCGACGATGACCATGGACGCCGGCAGGAAAACTGTCGGAGCAGGGATGTCGGCGATGGAAGCGTTCGAGAAACTGGAGAAAGTTGGAGAAGGAACTTACGGCAAAGTTTACCGAGCGAGGGAGAGAGCGACTGGGAAGATTGTGGCCTTGAAGAAAACCAGGCTTCACGAGGACGAAGAAGGCGTCCCTCCTACCACTCTCTGCGAGATTTCCCTCTTGCGGATGCTCTCTAGGGATCCTCATATCGTCAGGTACTCATTCCCCCTTCCCTTTTACTCCGCTTTCAGAGAATTCTATCTAATTTTCAATTTTTTTCCTCTTGTTGAGCACCTAGCGATGTTTCTTGCTTCAATTTGTGGTACTAGTGTACCTATAACCTAGGGTGTTTTCTCTGAATGGCATTCAATTTTGTGGTAGTTCTGTCTAGATCCTTGAATTTCCTTTAAATTTTAGAATGTTTTACAGTTTTTGAACTTCAATTTCAAGGCCAAGATTTTGTGAAATGAGTGTTATAGTGGATTGATTTAGATTGCTGCAAGCTGCAAAATCTTTTATTTCTCTATGGTTTCATGATAATGCAGTCTGTTTTTTGAATTGATGAAAGTGAGTTTGATTACACTAAGGCCTGATTCCTTTTATTTCTCTAGTTCTGTCTAGATCCTTGAATTTCCTTTAAATTTTAGAATTAGTTCTGTCTAGATCCTTGAATTTCCTTTAAATTTTAGAATGTTTTACAGTTTTTGAACTTCAATTTCAAGAAATTTTAGAATGTTTTACAGTTTTTGAACTTCAATTTCAAGGCCAAGATTTTGTGAAATGAGTGTTATAGTGGATTGATTTAGATTGCTGCAAGCTACAAAATCTTTTATTTCTCTATGGTTTCATGATAATGCAGTTAATTTTTTGAATTGATGAAAGTGAGCTTGATTACACTAAGGCCTGATTCCTTTGATTTTGGTGTAACTACACTACAGCATGCTATAGTCTTCTATTATCTTGAAGATTTTACTCTAAACAGAACTTTATTGTTGAATTTGCTTCTTTTCTTGATTTCCTGTGATAAACAGATTGATCGATGTCAAAACAAGGACAAAATAAGGAAGGGAAGACGGTTCTGTATTTGGAGAAATTTCTCCGTAGTTTTCGTCAGACTGGAGAAAGCATCCCTCCCAAGACTATTAAGGTCAGTAATTGACTTGTGGATCATTGATTCCTGGTTTCCTTACCTTAGCTTCATGGCCTAACATGATATCTACTGTGTTTTAAATTCTTGATGCAGAGCTTGCTTTACCAGCTTTGCAAAGGAGTTGCTTTCTACCATGGCCATGGTGTTCTGCACAGGTAATTCCAGGAGTTCAAAACACATGATTCACCAGCAAAGTGAAAATATTGATGGAGTTGTTAATTCATTTACCTTCTTGTTGTCATTTCTTGATGGAGTTGTTAATTCATTTACCTTCTTGTTGTCATTTCACCAGAGACCTGAAGCCCCACAATCTTCTGATGGACCGCAAGACATCAATGCTTAAAATTGCTGATCTGCTGATGGACCGCAAGACATCAATGCTTAAAATTGCTGATCTGGGGCTTGCAAGAAGCTTCACTCTGCCTATCAAGAAGTACACTCATGAGGTGGGAAACAACTGCCAAATTGTCTAATTTTTTTATGTGAATTCCAATGCGAAATTGCGAATGATGAATACCATCCTCTCCTGTTCCAGATATTGACCCTTTGGTACAGGGCTCCTGAGGTTCTTTTGGGCGCTACTCACTACTCAACAGCAGTGGACATGTGGTCTGTTGGTTGCATATTTGGTAAGCTTCACTTTTGGAGATTCTGAGTTACAACAACTGCTGCACATTTTCAGGTCTAGATTATTTCTTCTTTCTTATTCATGGGGTTTGGTTCAATTTTCTCCTGGGTTGTAATGATTTTTTTCTGATGCACAGATTGCTGGGTACACCAAATGAACAAGTCTGGCCAGGAGTGAGCAAGCTGGTGAATTAGCATGAGTATCCACAATGGAAGCCCCAACCACTCTCATCATCTATCCCCAATCTGGATGAAAATGGCCTTAACTTGCTAGCTGTGAGTTTGTTTCTTTTGTTTTTGTTAGAACTTGACTGTGGTCAGTGGCTATGTAAACATCATATTTACAGTCTGTTTAAATTTGTGATGCAGGAAATGTTGCATTATGAACCATCAAGAAGGATTTCAGCAAAGAAAGCCATGGAACATCCTTATTTTGACGATTTAGACAACCTTATTTTGACGATTTAGACAAATCGTATCTTTAAACAGCAATCCGGCTGGGTTGTTTTATGATTGTAGTGAGCAAGTTATCTTGACTTTAGGATAACAGAGTTTAAGAACCCTCATTGCTTTGACATTTGTTTTGAAGGATGATTTGGTGAAGCTTTTCTTGGCTGCTACTCCCTCTTCATCTTCTGCATCATCATAGTCTCTGGTCACCAATGGCTTCTTCCCCATGCAATCGAATCTCTTCTTCATGCCACTGAAGATCAGAGATGGAGAAGATGGAATGCTCCTAAATCCCCTTGCACTTTCTAACCTGGTCAGTTTTCCTTCCTTCATGCCCTCTGTCATTTCACTCGTATCAAAGCTAATATCAGAATGTCTAAATGCTTTAATTTGCAGGCAGCATCCACGCTTTTTCTGGGCTGCAGTCTTTATGGAGCAGGATTCCGGGAGGGAGTGTACTTAGCTTTCACCACCATAGCTGTTTCTTCATTCTTCCTGTTTTTCTTCCTTTTCTTCATTTGCATTGCTTTTTTCTTTCTCTTTGTTTTAGACTACCTGATTCTTTCACAGCTCATATGCATCATCCGACTCTGGAGGGTAATTAAGATCGAGCTTTTCGACATCAGTTGTTCCATCTGTGCTTTCCAACAGCATATGAAGCCATTTTTCAACATTTCCTTTCCCACGTTGCTTTCTTCTGCTCTCTTCATCCTCTATTTCCGGTTCATGAAACAATTCCTTTCCCAAGTTGCTTTCAACATTTCCTCCTCTCTCGTGTTTGTATATCAGCAGCGCAATGCCATCGTCGTTCTCCATTGTACAGTAGCAGTGCAAAATCGTACGTATTAATTATTGTATTATTATTTAGAATTATATTTATAATATAATTATTTTTAGGGTTTAGGATTTTAGTTTCTGTGGTTTGAGGAGCATAAAGGTAACCATGAGCATGTTAAACCAATTTTAGTGATACAGACATGTAGTTACAATAGTTTGTGTAGTGATATTATTCTGTATTGTGTTACTTGTTGCCCCCATTTCTTTTTGAGGATTACTTATATTGCTACTATTCGNCAATCTTCTGATGGACCGCAAGACATCAATGCTTAAAATTGCTGATCTGGGGCTTGCAAGAAGCTTCACTCTGCCTATCAAGAAGTACACTCATGAGGTGGGAAACAACTGCCAAATTGTCTAATTTTTTTATGTGAATTCCAATGCGAAATTGCGAATGATGAATACCATCCTCTCCTGTTCCAGATATTGACCCTTTGGTACAGGGCTCCTGAGGTTCTTTTGGGCGCTACTCACTACTCAACAGCAGTGGACATGTGGTCTGTTGGTTGCATATTTGGTAAGCTTCACTTTTGGAGATTCTGAGTTACAACAACTGCTGCACATTTTCAGGTCTAGATTATTTCTTCTTTCTTATTCATGGGGTTTGGTTCAATTTTCTCCTGGGTTGTAATGATTTTTTTCTGATGCACAGATTGCTGGGTACACCAAATGAACAAGTCTGGCCAGGAGTGAGCAAGCTGGTGAATTAGCATGAGTATCCACAATGGAAGCCCCAACCACTCTCATCATCTATCCCCAATCTGGATGAAAATGGCCTTAACTTGCTAGCTGTGAGTTTGTTTCTTTTGTTTTTGTTAGAACTTGACTGTGGTCAGTGGCTATGTAAACATCATATTTACAGTCTGTTTAAATTTGTGATGCAGGAAATGTTGCATTATGAACCATCAAGAAGGATTTCAGCAAAGAAAGCCATGGAACATCCTTATTTTGACGATTTAGACAACCTTATTTTGACGATTTAGACAAATCGTATCTTTAAACAGCAATCCGGCTGGGTTGTTTTATGATTGTAGTGAGCAAGTTATCTTGACTTTAGGATAACAGAGTTTAAGAACCCTCATTGCTTTGACATTTGTTTTGAAGGATGATTTGGTGAAGCTTTTCTTGGCTGCTACTCCCTCTTCATCTTCTGCATCATCATAGTCTCTGGTCACCAATGGCTTCTTCCCCATGCAATCGAATCTCTTCTTCATGCCACTGAAGATCAGAGATGGAGAAGATGGAATGCTCCTAAATCCCCTTGCACTTTCTAACCTGGTCAGTTTTCCTTCCTTCATGCCCTCTGTCATTTCACTCGTATCAAAGCTAATATCAGAATGTCTAAATGCTTTAATTTGCAGGCAGCATCCACGCTTTTTCTGGGCTGCAGTCTTTATGGAGCAGGATTCCGGGAGGGAGTGTACTTAGCTTTCACCACCATAGCTGTTTCTTCATTCTTCCTGTTTTTCTTCCTTTTCTTCATTTGCATTGCTTTTTTCTTTCTCTTTGTTTTAGACTACCTGATTCTTTCACAGCTCATATGCATCATCCGACTCTGGAGGGTAATTAAGATCGAGCTTTTCGACATCAGTTGTTCCATCTGTGCTTTCCAACAGCATATGAAGCCATTTTTCAACATTTCCTTTCCCACGTTGCTTTCTTCTGCTCTCTTCATCCTCTATTTCCGGTTCATGAAACAATTCCTTTCCCAAGTTGCTTTCAACATTTCCTCCTCTCTCGTGTTTGTATATCAGCAGCGCAATGCCATCGTCGTTCTCCATTGTACAGTAGCAGTGCAAAATCGTACGTATTAATTATTGTATTATTATTTAGAATTATATTTATAATATAATTATTTTTAGGGTTTAGGATTTTAGTTTCTGTGGTTTGAGGAGCATAAAGGTAACCATGAGCATGTTAAACCAATTTTAGTGATACAGACATGTAGTTACAATAGTTTGTGTAGTGATATTATTCTGTATTGTGTTACTTGTTGCCCCCATTTCTTTTTGAGGATTACTTATATTGCTACTATTCGGTTGCTTCTTAGTTTAAAATGGCTGAAACAAGCACTCAAGGGAGTGGAAGAAACTCAGGGACCCCTGGTCTTCATCTGAGGCAAAGATTCTGTCCTCCATGTCTATCTTTGGTAAAAGTGGTAAGCTGCTTATTTAGTTTCCAGCTACAAAAGGGATGTATGTGTGCATCAATAGTGCTCTTGTAAGCTCAATGTTATGCGGTTGCAGGGCCACAAGCACCAAAGGTGTTTAATTGTGTAAGTGTTTGTTTGCTGCATTAGATACTTATATATGCTGGAATAGGGCAATCAACAACTCGTGCTCGTCCAACTCAAGTTTAGAAAGCGATGGCTCCTCTTTAGCCGACATCAATTTGAAGAGTTATAACTTCTCAAACCTCAATTGGATGTGATTCAGATTATAGTTATAATGAAGATCTTATGGATTTGGTTTTGAAACTGATGAAGGACTTCAAATATGTAAAGAGCACTCAGTCTAAATTGAAATAAGTGAATGCTCGACTCTTGGCTGAACGCGAATCCTTTAAGAGCATAAAAAAAATTCTGAAATGAGAAGCAAATTATCTTTCTTAAAGAGAGCATAAGTTGCTTGAGGTAATGTCTACATTTACTAATTCATCCAAAATAATGGATCGAATGATAGGTGAGCAAAGACCAGTTGGTGATAAAGTTAGACTAGGTTGTGATCTAAGCTCTCCCTCATATACTATTGACCAAACCTTTAGATCCTTTAAATAGTGGATGTCTAAATCTGTTTTGTTAAAGGTCAAGATATGCTGCTCGAACCTTTGAAAGTTGTCGATAAAGGTAATGCACCATAAATGAGTAGTCAACTGAAAGGTGACACTATTCGAAAGATTGTGGAACCTTCGAAAGGTAATAATATGAAAAGTACCTTGAGTATATCTACATAATGGACATAGCATTAGTAAACTGAATGATCAGCATGCGAATGGTCAACCTAAGAAGAAGAACCATTCGAGAGGTAAGCTGAAGAACAACTCAAGGAATAACCATATGAGAGGAAGACCGAATCATCATCCGAATGGTCAATCCAAAATGTCAACAAGTTTCAAAGGTCATCTAGAAGACCAATGAGTTTCATAGACACAAGAAGAGCTCCATCAAAAGGAGTGATGTATGTGAGCTAGTTCCTAGATCTTCGCACCACAATGTTATTGAGATGGAATGAGTCTTTAGGAACAAAATGGATGAGCTCCATCAATTCGAAAGGAGTGTATGGGAGCTAGTTCCTAGATCTTTGCCCCTAAGCCTTAAATCCAAAAACTTTATAACCCTAAACCCTAAACCTTGCAACCCTAAACCCTAAACCCAAACCCATAAACCCTAAGTCCCTAAACACTAAACACTAAACCTTAAACCCCTAAACGCTAAATCTTAACCCTAAAGCTTAAACCATAAAATTATAAACTCTAAACCTTGCAACCCTAAACCTTAAACTCTAAATCTCCAAGGCCTAAACTCTAAATCCTAAACATTGCAACCCTAAAACCCTAAACCTTAAATTTTAAACCGTAAAACCCTAAACCCGAAGCCAGTAAACACTAAAACTTAAAACCATCTTAAACCCTAAACCCTAAACCCTAAACCTTAAATCTTAAAACCCTAAACCATGTAACCCTAAACCCTAAACCCTAAACTCTAAACCTTAAACCCTAAACCTTAAACCATAAAATTATAAACCCTAAACCATGCAACCCTAAACCCTAAACCTTAAAATCTTAAACCCTAAACCTTGCAACCCTAAATCTTAAATCTTAACCCTAAACTCTAAAGCCTAAACCTTGTAACCTTAAAACCTTAAATCTTCAAACCTAAACCCTAAATCGTAATCCCTAAACTTTAAACCCTAAACACTAAACTTAAACCCTAAACCCTAGACCTAAACCTTGCAACCCTAAAACTAAACCTTGCAACCCTAAACCTTAAATCATGAACCTTGCAACCCTAAACCTAAGGTTGTTAATGAGTTGCTACAAAGGCGAAAAGAAGTAGAATGGGTTATTGAAGGGGACTTTGATGCATATGTGAAAAGGATTGAGAAACATTACATATGGGGCAGAGAACCAGAGCTACTAATGGTTTCCCATATACTCTAGACACCAATTTCAATATTCATGATACATAGAAGATAGAAGTTATGGTAGCTTGGTAATATTTCAAATTATAGTGAAGAGTATTAGAAGGAAGAAGATGGAGAAACTCCAATCAATGTTATATTTCATGGCTATGGTCATTATGACATATTGGAGACTAATACATTGGAAGAATAATTATAATAAAAAAATTGATATCCAAAACCATAGACTCTACCCAAAACCTTAAAACTTTAAAACCTAAATCTTAACCTTAAACTCTAAACCCTAAACCTTGTAACCCTAAAACCTGAAAACCCTAAACCTAGTAGCCCTAAACCCAAAATTTAAACCCTAAACCCTAGAACTTTAAATCCTAAACCTTATAACCCGAAACCCTAAACACTAAATCTTCAACCCTTTTAACCCTAAATCCTATATGGGCTTTGACCTTTTATGAATTCAAAAAAAAAAAAAAAACCCTAAATCCTAGAACTCTAATTCCTAAACCTTGCAACCCTAACCCTAAACAGACCCTAAAACTCTAAACTCTAAACCTTACAACCCTAAATCCCTAAATCTTAATCGCAACCTCTAAACCCTAAACCTTGATTCCTAAACCCTAAAATCTTAAACTCTAAACCAAGACCAAAACCTAAATATTAACCCTAAACCCTAAAGCTCTAAACCCTAAACTTAGCAACCCTAAATCCTAAATCTTAACACTAAACTTTGAACCCTAAAGATTATAACCCTAAAACCTGAAACCCAAAACCCTAAACCCTAAATCCTAAACCTTACAACCCTGAACCCTAAATCTTAAACCCATTGCCTTAAACCTTAAACCTTGCAACCCTAAACCCTAAAACTCTGAGGCTTAAACATTGCAACCTTAAGCCCTAAACTCAAATACTCTATACCCTAAACCCTATCTGCCTATATACTATGTTTTTAAAAGAACTGAACACTAAAAAGTTTTCATATCTAAAACTCTTATAGTTTCATAATAACAATTACAGTGGGGAATTCTAAAAAAAGAAAATGAAAAGACAATGCTTGATTTGGGACCAAACATTAACTTGGTGCCATACTCTGTATATTTGCAGTGCTGGATAAATTGAAGCTTACTACAATGGCTCTAAAGCTTGTTGATCGCGAAGATGTTCTGTTTCAAGTTGATAAACCTAAACCCTAAACCCTAAATCTAAATGCAAAACCCTAAATTTTAAAATCCTAATAAATCTTAAACCCAAAACCCTAACCCTAAATCTTAACCCTAAACCCTAAAATCATAAGCCCTAAAATCTTAAACCCTAAACCCTAAATCTTAACCTCCTACCCTAAACCTTAAATCAAACCCAAAACCCACACACTAAACCCTAAACCCTGCAACCCTCTAAACCCTAAAATCTTAAATCCTAAATGCTAAAATTCTAAATCCTAAAACCCTAACCTTAAATCGTGCAACCTTAAACACCCTAACCCATAAACCTTGCAAACCCTAAACCCTAAAATCCTTAAACCTAACCCTAAACGCAAAACTCTAAACCCTAAAATCTTAAACCTTAAACTCAAAATCTTTTAAAACTCTAATATCATGAACCCCAAAACCTTAAACCCTAAACCCAAAATCTCTTAAAACCCTTACCATAAAACCCCAAAACTTTAAACACTAAAACCCCCCTAAACCTTAACCCTAAACCCTAAACCTTGCAAACTTTAAACGCTAAACCCTAAACTCTAAAAACCTAAAATGTTAAACCCTAAACTTAATCTTACACCCTAAACCCTAAAAACCTTAAGCTTAACCCTAAACCCTAAACCCTAAACCCTAAACCCTAAACCCTAAAAACCTTAAGCTTAACCCTAAACGCAAAACCCTAAAATCTTAGACCTTAAATCCTAAACTCAAACCCCAAAACCTCTTAACCTCTACCCTAAACCCTAAAACCTTAAACACCAAAACTCTAAACTCTAAACCCTAAACCTTGCAAACCCTAAACCCTAAAATCTAAAATCTTAAATCCTAAACCCTAAGTCAGCCTCGCTCGACCCTCGCAAGTGATGCTACGAAGCTAAAGAAAACACTTGAGCTTTGAAGGGAACTTGTATTGCTTTCGCTCTTGGATTATTACAAATGAGGCCCCTTGAGGGGTATTTATACCTATTCCACCCGCTAAACCCTAAACTAACCCCTAAAATCTTAAATCTTAAACCCAAAAGCTTAAACCCCAAACCCTAAAAACCTAAACCCAAAACCTCTTAAACTTATCCTAAACCCTAAAGCCTTAAACCATAAACCTTAAACCTTAAAATCTTAAACCCCAAACCCTAAAGTCCATCTATTGGTGCTACGAAAAAATTCACTTGGCCTTTCCAAGTGTCTAAGCGTAGCTTTACGCCTCGCGCTAAGTCGCTAAGTGAGGGCTCTTGCATTGGTGACCTTGAGCCAACCTTTCCCTTGTCCAACGAAGATCGAGTCTTCTAATTTCATCCTCGGTCTTGAAATTGTGTGTGACACCAGTATCTACCAAAGCTTTGGTTGACTTAATGTTTACAACTACGTGGACGTACATGCCTTTGGTCGAAGTCATCGGTGTTGTTTGGGCTTTCAAGGTTGTGAGGACTTGGAGCGATCCCATCCTGCTCGGCTCCTCTTCCTCGTAAGTCTTGGGGGGACCTAGTTTTGGACAATACATCATTCGGATGTGGCCCCTTACATACGTAACATGCCAGCTTCGACACGAAGACATTCTTCTTTCCTTCATACTCCCTAAGTGCGACGCTCTTGTCCCCATTCTTTGTGACTTCTTTTGGTTGTCTCTCTCGGCTATCATGCCGCTCTCTCCCATCTATTATCGTACTCGTGCCTCATAGACCACGTTCTCGGGGTAAAAATGTCGCTCAAGCTCCTTCTTGAAATCCTTCCATGTGTCTATGACTATGCTAATGGTCCGTGCGATGTCGGCATACTTTCCTCTCCACCAAAGCATAACTGTCGGTAATGTAACGGGTAGCAACTTTGATCTTCTTTACTTCGTCGTTAAGACCAAGATTCTCGAAATACTGGTCCATTTGCAAAAGGAAAAATTTGACCTCTTTGGCATCTCTTACGCCTTTAAAGCGCGGGCCTTGGAACCTCTACCCTTTTTTTTAATATTGTTTTCCTCTTTTTTTTTTTGGTCTAAATGGTTGACAGAGGTTCCGATATATAGCATAATTTTCATGCTTCAATAAGATTAATGAATACAATGAACATAAGATATAGTAACTAAGCTACTAAGATGAAAAATTTCTCTTTATATGAGTACATTATCAATGTAAGAATAGGCATGAACTTGTGTTTGAGTTTTATTGATCATAATATGCTCTTGATGATTTCAGGTGTCAATGGTGGGGGTATTACCTCTTGTTTCTTGATTTTTTCTCTCCTTGGCTTCCTTGGTGACAATGTAAATGATGGATTTCACTGCTAGGCATGTAGTATTTATAGGATATTTTCCATAAAAATTTAGATTCAAAAATTGTAATCATTATTATTTTTTAGCATGCTTCTTTTATTGTAACTTGTAAAAGTAAACACATCAAACCCAATGATATTGGGAAGCAAAATCTTTACAGCCCATATACACGCATGCATGCCTTCTGCCCATATACACACAGTTCCAGATTTCCAATGATATTGGGAAGCAAAATCTCTACAGCCATTGAAAATCTGGAACTTTTAAAGGCAAGACTTTTTAATAAAAAATCAAAAAGGAAAAAAAAAACTCCAAAACTTTGAGCGGGAGAATGGAGCCATATTAGGGGCAAAATCCCTTCTCTTTATTTTAATAAGAGATTTATAACTTTCACATTGTTTTCTCTACTCCGTTCCTTTCTCCCTAGGTTTTCAAAGTTGCTTTTTGTTTGTAAATTTTTTGTTTCCTTTTGCTTTCATTTTTGGAGTTTCCTAAGATGTCTAGTTTCGCTCCGGGTAGTTACTACCAGCAGCAGAGGAGACCCTACCCGGATGGTCTATCGGGGTCGAGCCCTTCAACTTTCAAGGAAGCCGCTAAAATTTATAATTAACCTTGGTTGTGGATCGAGGAATTAAAGGCTGGCGACATTTGAATTAGCCAACTCATCAAGAAATTGTCGAAACATCCGCAGAGCTCTTCTCTATGCGACAGTGATGGCTTTGCCGGGACAATCTGTTATGAGCAGTGGTCGGTGACGCTTGAGGTGATGGAGCATTTGTGGAGAACCCGTCTGGCCAGGGAGCTTTTGTTCACACCGTTTCTGATACGAAATGTGGGTTTGCCATCAGATAAGCTGGAGTTGGAGAATGGGCTCAAGGCGGTGTTTTAGCAGAAAGTCAAGGAGTTAATAGATGTGGAGTTAGTTAAAAATTCCCAAAAGAAGTTGACAGAAGTATATGGCGAGGTAAATGTCGTCTAGCTTCAGCTTCGAAAGTCGAAAGCTTTAGGTGCATGTTGCAACTAATCTGTTGAAAACGATAAAGACTTTGTTGGTAGACCGGGAGTTGATAAGCAAAACGACCGAGGAGTTCCGACATGGAATAAGGTGTGTGAAGTTTCATTTTAAGTCTCCACACCCAGATTACGATGATGATTCATCGGAGGCCTGAACATTGATCTCCTTCCAATGGAAATGTTAAGCACCATCCTGACAACATTTGAAACATAAGAAGAAGCTCATCGTTATGTCTGCCGCAGCTAATGCACATCAGCTTTCAAAATACTTCCTTAGGATGTGGAACATTTCATATGATCGGTAGAAGTTCTGGTGTGGTTGCTTCTTATGTTTCAAATGTTGTCAGGATTGTGCTTGACATTTCCATTGGAAGGAGATCAATGTTCAGGCTTCCAATGAGTCATCATCGTCATCTGGGTGTGGAGGCTTAAAATGAAACTTCACACACCTTATTCCATGTCGGAACTCCTAGGTCGTTTTGCTTATCAACTCCCAGAAGTCCTTATCATTTTCAACAGATCAGTTGCAGCAGGCACCTAAAGCTTTCGACTTTCGAAGTTGAAGCTAGACCACATTTACCTCCCCATATACTTTTGTCAACTTCTTTTGGGAGTTTTTTTAACTAACTCCCCATCTATCAATTCCTTGACTTCTAAAACACTGTCTTGAGCCCATTTTCCAACTCCAGCTTATCTTATCGCAAACCCACATTTCGTATCAGACACACGGTGTGAACAAAAGCTCCCCGTCTAGTCGGGTTCTCCGATCCACAAATGCTCCATCACCTCAAGCGTCACCGACCACTGCTCATAACAGAGTGCCGCGACACAGCCATCGCTGTCGCATAGAGAAGAGCTCTGCGGCCGTTTCAACAATTTCTTGATCAGTTGGCTAATTCAAATGTCGCCAGCCTCTAATTACTCAGAACACAACCCAGGTTAATTATAAAATTTAGTGGCTTCCTTGAAAGTTGAAGGGCTCGACCCCGGTAGACCATCCTAGTGGGGTCTCCTCTGCTGCTGGTAGTAACTACTCGGAGCAAAACTGGACATCTTAGGCGATGGGTCTGAGGATGTCGACTCCCCGTCTTTCATTCAAGAAAGAGAAAATACAAGAAGCTGTAATCTAAGATAGAGATATCCACAATCTCAAATTCATGGATTTATATAATATATATAATTTGTTTGTATAGCCAGAGCTAACACCAGTTTGAAACCCATTGGTTTGTTTGATGTATGATGCAAAACTCTGAAAACCGTAGACCCTGATCTGTAGGGTGCTGAGCAAAAAAATGAAAGAAAAATGAGATAAAAAAATTATAAACAAAAACCATGCAAGCAATATGATGCAGCAGTAACGTGCATGCTCTAAACTCCAAAAATGAAAGGACAAGGAAACCAAAAATTTGCAAACCAAAACAACTTTGAAAATTTAGGGGAAAAGGAAGGGAGTAGAGCAACACAAAACAATGTGAAAAGTTATTATAAAGTAATAATAACTGAAATTTAAACAACACAAAAAGTTATTATAAAGTAATAATAACTGAAATTTAAACAACACAAAATTGGTAAATTGAAAGTAAAGATTGACTTGTGTTAGATATATTAATTATAATATATCTATATAATATATATAATATATCTATATAATATATAAATATATATATATATATAACGAGAGAGAAAGAGGAATAGAAAAGAAATGATACTTTGAATTGATGATATATAAAATGAGTAATGCACCTATTTATAGTGCAAAGAGCACAACAAGATAATGCTAAACTTAAGGTCATGCAAAGCTACAATCACTCCACACAACTCACGTACTGCATGCCATGATACATTATTATCCACATATTGACTAATTCAAATTAACTAACTAACTACTTAGGTACTTGGTTTAACTTATATAATAATATTATTATTATAACATTGCCTCCTTTAAACCAAGTTGAATATATTGGTCATCCCAATATCCTTCTTCAATTTGAGAAATGTCTCTGTCTTCAACGGCTTCGTAAAGATATCAGCAACTTGACATGCACTTGAACAATACTCAATGTTGATTTGTTTTTCAGCAACCAACTCTCTGATTTTGTGATACTTGATATCAATATGTTTGCTGCGACCATGAAACACAGGATTCTTGGACAACGAAATTGCAGACTTGTTGTCACAAAAAATAGTTGTAGGTGCTTCCTGCTTGTGTTGTAAGAATTCCAAAATTCTTCTCAGCCAAATTGCTTGAGTAGCACAATTTGCTGCTGCAATATATTCTGCTTCTGCGGTTGAAAGTGCTACAATCTGCTGCTTCTTTGAAGACCAAGAAAATATGGCTGAACCAAGATAGAAGGCATATCCTGATGTGTTTTTTCTGGTCTCAACATCTCCAGCCCAATCACTGTCTGTGTATCCAGCAAGCTCCACAACTTCATTAGTAGAGTAAAAAATTCCATCATTACTCGTACCTTTGACATATCTCAGAATCCGCTTTGCTGCAGCCCAATGTGATTCTTTTGGTTCCTCCATGAATCTGCTGAGTATTCCAACTCCAAAAGAAATATCTGGCCTGGTTGCCACCAGATACCTCAAACTCCCAATTAAGCTTTTATAAGCTGTAACATTCACATTCTTACAAGACTCATCTTTGGACACCTTTAACTTTTCAGCTACCGGAGTTAAAACTGGTTTGGAGTTCTCCATTTTGAACTTTTTCAAAATATCAGCAGCATACTTCTTCTGTGAAATAAAGATTCCACCATCCATCTGAACAACCTCAAGGCCAAGAAAGTAACACATAAGACCCATATCAGTCATTTCAAATCTCTTAATTAGTGCCTCCCTGAATTCTGAGATTAGCTTCAAGTTATTCCCAGTAAAAACCAAATCATCAACATACAGACAGATTATAACAACATCACCAGAATCAGTGCATTTGACATACAAAGTGTGTTCATGAGGACATCTCATAAAACCACTTTCAACAAAATAAGAGTCAATGCAACCATACCACGCCCTAGGCGCCTGCTTTAAGCCATATAAAGCTTTTCTCAACCTGTAAACTTTAGATTCCTCCCCTTTCTGCACAAATCCTGCAGGTTGCTCAACATATATTTATTCTTCAAGAAAACCATTCAAAAAAGCAGACTTGACATCCATTTGATGCAATTTCCAATTATTTTGAGCAGCAAGAGAAATAACCATTCGAACTGTATCAAGTCTACTTACTGGAGCAAAAACCTCAAAATAATCAATACCTGGTTTCTGCTTGTAGCCCTTTGCTACCAACCGTGCTTTAAAACGGTCAATTTCTCCATTTGACTTGTATTTGGTTCTGTAGACCCACTTTACTCCAATTGGCTTCTTTCCAGGAGGTAAATCTATTAACTCCCAGGTACCATTCTTTTCAATGGCGCGAATCTCCTCATCCATCGCCTTAAGCCAATGAGTTTCTGTAGCAGCCTCCTCAAAAGATAGAGGGTCACAATCTGCAAAAAGAGCAAATTGAACAATCTCTTCATCAGACAGGTCATTATCATGACCTAAAACATAATCCTGCAAGCGAGCTGGTAATTGTCGCTCGCGTTGAGATCGTCGAACAGATGACTCTGGTTGTGAAGGAGACTGGACATTATCTAGAATCGGTTGCTCATCAACAATATCGTCAACAACAGGAACAACAACTGACCTTTCATCTTTAGCTGACCAATCCCAGGCACTATATTCATCAAAAGTGACATCACGACTTATAACAACCTTTTTAGTTTCAGGGTTGTATAGTTTATAAGCCTTTGAAGAGTCACTATAACCAATGAATATACACTTCTCTCCTTTATCATCCAACTTCTTTCTCAATTGATCTGGCACATGTGCATATGCCAAACATCCAAAAACCTTGAGATTTCTGATAGAGGGTTTTCTTCCACTCCAAGCTTCTTCAGGTGTCTTATCACGAACACTTTTAGTTGGACACCTGTTCAATAGATAGACAGCGCAAGCAACAGCCTCTGCCCAAAAAGGCTTAGGCAGATTTTTAGATTTCAGCATGCACCTCACCATATCCATGATTGATCTATTCTTCCTCTCAGCCACTCCATTTTGTTGTGGAGTGTATCTAGCTGTCATCTGGTGCTGAATACCTTTCTCCTTCAAAAAATCATCACAAGCAATATATTCTGTACCTCTATCAGTTCTCAAGATTTTGATATCATAACCACTTTGCTTTTCAACAAAAGTCTTAAATTGTTTGAAAACATCACATGCATCAGACTTTTGCTTCAGAAAGTAAACCCATGTTTTCCTACTAAAATCATCAATGAAAGTAACAAAGTACTTACAACCTCCATGTGAGGGAACCTCCAACGAACACAGGTCTGAGTGGATAATCTCCAACTGTTTTGTAGCTCTCCTTGACTTGCCCACGGGGAAGGGATCTCTATGCTTCTTCCCAATCAAACAAATCTCACAAATACGATCAGGGACATTTACAACAGGTAAATCAGAAACAAGCTCCTTTTTCGCTAGATAATTTAATCCAGAGAAATGGAAATGTCCAAATCGCATATGCCATAACCAATTATCATCACATATTTCAGAATTGAAGCAAGCAAGAAGTGCATGATTGATCTTCAAAGGAAATAGTCGATTTTGGGACATATTTACCTTTGCATTCAAAGGAAATAGTCGATTTTGGGACATATTTACCTTTGCAATCAAAGGAAATAGTCGATTTTGGGACATATTTACCTTTGCAATCAAAAGAAATAGTCGATTTTGGGACATATTTACCTTTGCAATCAAAACTCCCTTAGCATTTTGGGACATATTTACCTTTGCAATCAAAACTCCCTTAGCATCTACAATGGTACAACACCCCTGAGTAATATTTATCTTATATCCTTTTTCTGACAATTGCCCCATACTCAACAAATTTTGGTGCAGTTCAGGAACATAGAAAACATCGGATATAAAATTATGAGTACCATCTTTCAACTGAATAGAGATTTTACCTTTTCCCAAAATTGGCACTTTTGACTTGTTGCCAAATGTCACTTCAGACCGGACTGATTCATCTAGTTCGGAAAACAATTCTTTCTTCCCACACATATGGTTACTACACCCAGTATCCAAGAACCATATGTTTTCGTCTGTAGAAAAACTATTACTGGCCAAAAGTAAGGTTTCAGAACTCTCACCAGACTTTTCAGCAATATTTGCTTGATTTCCACGATTGTCCTCATTGTACCAGCAATCTGCAATCTTGTGCCCATACTTGCCACAATTATAGCAATGAAATGGAAATTTGCCTTGTTTGGCATTACCTCCACTTCTTCCTTGGTTGGAGTTACCTCGTCCTCCTCCTGTGTTGGAGTTACCACGTCCTCTTCCTCTAGATCCTCCTCTTCCTCTTCCACGACCTCTACCAGATCCTCCACCTCTTTGATTAGGGCCAGACATATTCAAAGTGACTTGGCTCTTCAAAGCTTCTTCTGCAAGTGGCTCCGATTTTGACTCAATCCTGTCAATATGACTTTCTATCATACCTTTTAGGTCTGCAACTGATAAGAGCTCGGTTTTGTGTGACTCTATAATTGAAGCCACCACATGGTCATACTTCATCGGCATAGTTCGAAGAACTTTTTCAACCACTGCACCATCTTCAATCTTATCTCCATATAACCTCATCTTATTCACCTGATCAATAAGACGAGTGAAATATGCATCTACTGTTTCTGTAGAGGTCATCTCACATCGATCGTACAACCTTCTCAACGACTGCAACTTCGACTTCTGTGCCCGATCAACTCCTTTGTGTGACACCATTAGGATGTCCCAAGCTTGCTTTGCTGTTTGAGCCCCAGCTAATTGCCCAAAAATTGAGTAATCAACACCTTGGTGAATCTGCCCCAAAGCTAATTGATCTCGCCGTATAGCGGATGCTTCAGCTCCTTCTTGTAGACCGGGATCAATAAAGCTCCAAAGATTTTGGGCTTTCAAATGAGTGGTCATCATAATTTGCCAATAATTGTAATCGAGTTTCCCGTCTAATTTGGGACCCGACCACACAATATTGAAATTTGTGGACATATTTCACTACGGACAATATCTCGGGGTTGGAAGGTTGACTGGCTCTGATACCAAATGTTAGATATATTAATTATAATATATCTATATAATATATCTAATATATCTATATAATATATAAATATATATATATATAACGAGAGAGAAAGAGGAATAGAAAAGAAATGATACTTTGAATTGATGATATATAAAATGAGTAATGCACCTATTTATAGTGCAAAGAGCACAACAAGATAATGCTAAACTTAAGGTCATGCAAAGCTACAATCACTCCACACAACTCACGTACTGCATGCCATGATGCATTATTATCCACATATTGACTAATTCAAATTAACTAACTAACTACTTAGGTACTTGGTTTAACTTATATAATAATATTATTATTATAACAACTTGTCTATTTCTTCTTCTTTCTTGTCTTCAGCTAGCATTCTTCTTCTTCATTCTTCACTGACATGGATATGTTAGATTTTCTTTGACTTAATGACATCTATTAATGTGTTTTATGCTTTTAAGTGACATCTATATATATATATATATATATATATATATATATAATATAAATGAATTCTAAAATAAAAAAATTCCATAATTCATTTTGTCAACTCAATCAGGCTTAACCTTCAATTCATTTAGTGTAATTTACATATTTGTCCCAAACTATAGCTTGTTAATTGTTGAAAGGAAATTATTACTACTTGTATTATTATTTCTTACATACTATATTGTTATATTTTAAAAATTATATGGACTAATTTATAACTTCTCATACACTATTAATTACAAACGAGTGAAGATAATATAATACATACCCAATACTAATGCCCATAATATAAGCATAAATTTTGGTTTACAATAATATTTCGTTATTAAATTGATGACAAAAATGTTTGAAATAAGGGTTAAATATCCTCAGTGGCTCGGGAGCAAAACCGACTAGCTGATACCCTCGCCGCTATGGGGAAAAAATCTCCCTAAGGGAATCCATGTATTCGAAAGACCGCCGGATGAGGTGTTACAGGTTCTGCATGATGATGCAGAAGGGGTCCCTATGTGGCGCCAGATGTGTATTAATTGAACTCCTGTATCTGTTTGGGTGTCCTCCTTCCAAGTGATATAAAAAAAAATAAGCCACTGAATTGCACATGTGAATGCAATTATGCTATTGAAGCTATAAAAATTACAATTGAATTCTTAAATTAACCATTTTCATGCAATTTGTTCAATTTCCCAGTTTCTAACAAATTACCCAATTTAAAAATATTTTTTAAATAATTTTAAATAAAATATTAAAAAAAAAGACAAAAACATCTTCGCCTCTCTGCCCGGAGACGAAGAACCAGCTGCCATCATCTACAATTTATGGGAACGCAAGATTTTTTATTTTCTTTGTTGGTGATTGAATAACATGGAAAGAAAATTCTTAATCTAGATTAGAACAAGTTAGGAAATTACCTTCACATTACTGGCAACGGGCTCACCCCATCGACGGACTCATGTATGTTGGGATGAAGGTGATTACCTCTTTTTTTCTTTTGGTGAAGAAGATCGTTAAAGTCACCCAGTAGAAGCCATGGAAGCTCACTACTCTTCGCCCAATTTGTTAGAAGCTGCCACAATTCCTTTCTACGACTTTGTTCCGGCCTCCCATAAAAACCTAAATCTCTAGACAATAGAGCTATTGTCAAGTTGGACATTGGTATCAATATGATTTTGAGAGAATCCCACTATTGAGGGTTTAATATACTACTTCCAAAGCATAGGCATACCTCCCCCTCGGCCCATTGGATCCACAACAAGTAAACCAAAGAAACCTAGTTTTATTTTTAGGGCCGGCGGATTATTTTTACTAGAGATGGTCTCCATTAGGAAAATAATACATGGCTTTCTTAGGGGCAATTTATATCGTGGATCAGGGTCCACACAGCATTGTAGACCCTGAATTAAAACAACGCCGTTTTAATCTTTAAATTTTAACGGACTTTCAATTTTTCGTTCCTCATGTTTATACACAGTTAATAATATATTCTATTTAGAGAATCCGTACTCTTTAGGTACAGAATAATGTAACATAAGACAAAGAAACTAACAACGCAAGACACACACAAAATTCATAGTGTTCCGCAATCCTTCGCCGGATTTAATCCATCAACTCCAGCCAATAAGGTGTCAAAAGCTTGGTCAACCATCTGTATGTTACCTACTTTCAGCAATTGACTTCTTAAATGTTAAGAACTCTTTTTCAACCATTTTCAAGTAATAGAGCTTTCGCTCTTCTGCTTGGGCTTTAACTTTTTCCATCTTCATTTCAATTCTTTTTGTTGATCCACACTCTAGAACAACCATCAGAATCGCCAAAATAGGGTACCACTTGTCAATATTTTGAAATTGCTCATGTTTCAAATGGCCATACAGGTAAATTTCTATTATACTTACTATAAGTAGAAATCTCTAAATAAAGATTTTAATAACCTAAAGTGTATTATAACGGTGTGTGTATATATATATATATATATATATATATATATATATATATATATATATATATATATATATATATATANTATATATATATATATATATATATATATATATATATATATATATATATATATATATATATATACTAGTTTCATACGCGCATTGCGCGAATGGGTTAATGCCCAAATGTTTATATTTAAATAAATATTTTAAAGTATATCAATGCAAGATTATATAGGAGAAGTTTATACATGGGTAATTGAATGTCGAATTTTTTTATTTAAATATCTAACTCAAAGTATATGAATCCAAGATAATATAGAAAATTCATTATAATTATTACTAAAATAAATGTTTGCAACCTTGTAAAATCGATAGTCTAAATATTTGGTCTAAAAATGATAGTCTAAATAAATACTACTTTCAATTTGAATTTTTCTAAGTGTTCTTAATTCTCTTTTGAGTAAATTTGTCATTGTCTTCATCTTTACTATTTGTTCTCTTTCTTTTTGTTGGTAGTGTGTTATTTGCAATTCGGTTATTGTTGGTAGGATAGATGACAACGTCATGCAATGAGATTATGATATAGGAGCTATGGACTTTCCTTTAGATGTTCTGCTTGGGGTTCATTTGGTTCAACCATTATTCTTGAGAGTTATTGTGGATAAATAAATCTCTAGTTTAAGAAAAAAGATTAAATAAATTAATAAAAATTTGAAATTTTAAAATATTATATATTCCAAAGATATTAATGGGTTGTTTGGTTGGATGTAATTAGGGTGTAGTTGTAATTCATTGAATTGTAATTCAATGAATTTGATAATTATAGTGTTTGGTTGGATTGCAATTCCCTCAAAATGGTGAATTACAATTCATGGGGTACCCCCCATGAATTGTAATTCGGTGGAGAAGAGGGGCATCAAAGACCATTTTGCCCCTCCTCCCAATCCTTTGTCTTTTTTTTTNTTTTTTTTTTTTTTTTTTTTTTTTTTACTTTTTGAAATGATTATTATTATTATTATTATTATTATTATTATTATTATTATTATTATTATTATTATTGAAAGAATTATTATTATTATTATTATTGCAAAATTATTATTATTATTATTATTATTGAAAGAATTATTATTATTATTATTATTATTATTATTATTACTACATAAGGGCATTTTAATCATTCTGCTGCTTCTTACCTTTCAATTCCCTGTACTCCTATTCCTGCATACCAAACAGTGTAATTTCAATTCCTACGTTATTCATTGAATTACAATTCCACCGAATTACAATTCTTTCCCCCATTAATTCCGTCATCCCAACCAAACGCCCTGTAACATGTAGTTTTTCGCTTCAATTTGCTAGGTAATGGGTTATTTGAGTACTTTTATTGTCAACAAATCCCCCAAGTAGTTAATATGATTGGTTTCAAACTATTCTTTTTTTATTTTTTTTATGGTATTAAAGAAATACATATGTATCATTTTTTGGTGTAACTACTAATTTATTTAATTCAATAAGAGTAAAATAGAGTGATTCCGCTTCAATTTGTTGGGTTATTATTTGAGTACTCTCTTTGTCAACCAATCCCCAAGTAGTTAATATAATTAGCTTCAAATTATTTTAAATTTTTTTTCGTAGTATTAATAAAATACTTGGTAAATAAATATACAATATTATTTTGTACTATAACTTTGATATTTAATTACAAGATATTGTAAAAATAAGATAATGGACAATGTAATGAATATCAATTCATAAATTTGAATGTAAAGAATATTTGCATGAGAGAAAATAAAGACAGTATAACTAATGAAATTATTTCACTTATTTAATTTAATTTTTTGATAGTGAATAATTTTTTCAAATAAAGGTATTGTAGACACATAATTCTAAATTAAAGAAATACATATATATCATTTTTTGTTGTAGCTACTAATTTATTTAATTTAATAAGAGTAAAATAGAGTGAGAAACTTAATTATGTCAAATTTGATTGAGATGAGGTTCAAACCTAAGACCTTTCTTATGGAAATTAATGGGTAAGTTAAAAGTTAACGGAATATTAACGGAGAAGATAATATTTAACGGAAAACTTAACGGATAATCATAAAAGTAAGGTTAAATTAGGTAATCTCTATTAATAATATTAATCTGAATTATGTTAACCATCTATTTGATTAAATAATTATATTAATCTGAACCATCAATTTGATAAAATAATTTAACTGCTATTTTTTCTACCCATTTTAGGCCTAACTCTCTTTGGCTTTTATTAGTATATAATATAGATATATAGTACAGTTTTAGATATAAATATAATAAAACAAATATTTATAAAAAAATTGGTTAGTTGATTGAGTTGGTTAGTCTATGATTTCCTTTAGAGAGGGGCTAAGGTTCAAATCTTGTTAGCCTCAACCTCCTTTGTTAACTTCTTTAAGTCCTTTTTATACAGCAGTAGGCTAATGTTTTCATTCCCTTCTTCAAAG
This sequence comes from Ipomoea triloba, assembly GCF_003576645.1. Lineage (NCBI taxonomy): Eukaryota > Viridiplantae > Streptophyta > Magnoliopsida > Solanales > Convolvulaceae > Ipomoea > Ipomoea triloba. The sequence continues at coordinate 11,354,777 of NC_044924.1, read as the reverse complement.
CTTTTTTAATTATATAATTAAAAAAACTTTTTTTTAAAATTTAATAATGAGATGTGTAATTTATAATGTGTTTTCTATTTGAATTATTTTATCAAATTAATTATGTTTATATATTGTTATGAATATATTTTTATAAAGTTTTGATGTGTTATATTTTTCGTCCATATTCAACAATATTTATGTCTATTGTTTTTAAGTGTTTTATTTTTCGCTCCCACTAAATTTTTTTTTCTTACTCCGCTACCGATCCCAACCAAATGCCCAGTTAGGGAAAATAGGAGTGGGTTTGGGTTCTCAAAAAAAAAAAAGGAGTGTGTTTGGGCTTGTATAATGGATATTATTATGAAATCATGGCTCAATGGGTAAAGAAGTAAACAATTTCAAAGCCCACAAAGCATATACTTGGCGAGGCTTCCCCTTGATCATATATTCTCCAAAAACCCTAGTGATCTTCATAGCTGAGAGCTTCACTCTGTATACCCTTTTCCCCTTCCCCCTTCCCTCACCAATGGCTACAGCCGCCGCGCGACCTCTTGTCTCTGTTCAGACCTTTGAAAATGATATGGTAACCGATGGAAGCTCCGCCGCCAACTGCCTCCCTCTCCCGGGTGTTATGAAAGCTCCGATCCGACCTGACGTCGTCACTTTCGTCCACGCCAACATATCGAAGAACTCACGTCAGCCCTACGCCGTGTCGAAGCGCGCCGGGCATCAGACGTCCGCCGAGTCCTGGGGAACTGGCCGTGCCGTTTCGCGTATCCCCCGTGTCCCCGGCGGCGGTACTCACCGCGCCGGCCAGGGTGCTTTTGGCAACATGTGCCGTGGTGGCCGGATGTTTGCTCCGACCAAGATCTGGCGCCGCTGGCACCGTAAGATCCCGGTGAATCAGAAGCGCTACGCCGTGGCCTCTGCTATCGCCGCCTCCGCTATCCCGTCTCTGGTGCTGGCGCGCGGCCACCGCATTGAGTCGGTGCCGGAGATTCCTCTCGTGGTCTCCGATTCCGCCGAGGGAATCGAGAAGACGTCCAATGCCATCAAGGCGCTTAAGCAAATTGGAGCTTATCCTGATGCCGAGAAGGCTAAGGACAGCCATTCCATTCGCCCTGGTAAAGGTAAGATGAGAAATCGCCGCTACATTTCTCGCAAAGGTCCGCTCATTGTGTACGGCACTGATGGGGCTAAGCTAGTGAAGTCATTCCGAAACATCCCTGGTGTTGAGATTTGCCACGTGGACCGCTTGAATCTCCTCAAGCTTGCTCCCGGAGGCCATCTCGGGCGATTCATTATATGGACTAAATCTGCATTTGAGAAGCTGGATGAGGTTTATGGTTCTTTCGATAAGCCTTCTGAGAAGAAGAAGGGATATGTCCTTCCAAGGCCAAAGATGGTGAATGCTGACCTGGCTAGAATTATTAACTCCGATGAGGTGCAATCAGTGGTTAGGCCAATTAAGAAGGAGGTGAAGAGAGCAACATTGAAAAAGAATCCTCTGAAGAACCTTAATGTGCTGCTCAAGCTCAACCCACATGCCAAGACTGCTAGGAGAATGGCCCTTTTGGCTGAGGCCCAGCGTGTCAAGGCCAAGCAAGAGAAGCTGGCTAAGAAGAGGCACCAAATTACTAAGGTATATATACCCCTTACTCACCTTCCAAATTGTGGCTTTTGGTTACTGGTAATAGCTTTTACTATATCTTATATAATTGTTTGATCAATGCTAAGTAATCTGTGTCTCTTTAGAATTTAAATCTTATCATCAAATACTAACTTCTGTTGCATTTGGTGTTGGTTCACATCAATTCTTGTGAATGTGTTATGTTGTAATGTATGTTCTCATGTTTTCATTTCTGTGTATGATAATAGTTCTCATTCTGTTGCTTGCTCATGATCTTTTCTGGTGTGCATGCTTGGTTCACTTCCCCAGTTTGTGTCCTTGTTTGCCTATCTTGTTCTTGTTTGTTTATTCCTCTAAGCTGTTAAGAGTTCCCAAATAAGTTAAGCATAATTTTGGTTTTGCTTTATGTTTTCCCTAAACCCTTTGGTAGAGCTTTGCTCAGTCTGTGTTCATTTGTTTTCCTTTTTCCTCTGAAGTTACCTTTGTGTTCTCTGGTTGATTGTGGTCTCTGCATTCTTGGATGGCCAATATACATACGTGCCACCAGTTATATAAGATTGTACAGCTATACAATTTTTTGGCATCAACTCCTTAGCTTGTGTTACTTTGTATTCTATTAATGAAATGACATGCATTTTTTTCTAACTAGTTTTAATTGCAAAATGTATGCTAATAGCTCAAATGTCTATGTTTACTTAGTTCTTGGGGGGGGGGGGGG
>NC_044924.1:11326124-11351436 GCF_003576645.1 Ipomoea triloba | reverse complement strand
GGGGGGGGGGGGGGTTGGTATTTGTGCATCTGATTGGCCAAACCTATGCCCTTTCAACATGCTTTTTATTGTGTCACTCGTGCAGCTTGCGACAGATGACACATTCTTGGTTTCTCAAGGCATTGAGATCATTTTTGTTTTTTGTGTTTCCCCACAGTTGCTCTTAATTTGTAAGGAGTACATAACAACTGTGTTTATGTACAAAAATATCGGAAACCTTGATATTTGTAATGTTGATTTGCAGGAGGAAGCATCTGCCATTAGAGGTGCATCGAAGGCCTGGTACAAAACAATGATCTCTGATTCCGACTACACCGAGTTTGAGAACTTCTCCAAGTGGTTGGGAGTGTCACAGTGATTTGTTGAAGTTGCTTAGAATCTACTTTTGTTTACTGCTTTCATTTAGTAATATCTCGGTTTTGAAACTGTTGTGGACAAGATTGAGTGTGGCAGGAATTACAAGTTTAAGTGGCGTAGTTTACTTATGAAGATTATTCCTTCCCTCCCTCATTTTGATGGTTGGATATCAAGTTAGTAGCTTACTTCACTTTTTAAAATATATATTTAATTGAGGATTTTATGTATGGTTTTACTGAACCTACCTGTTTATCTGTCGTAATGCATGTTTGTCTTGGTTCTTCTGCTTCAGGGTTTGATATAATACTTTGCATAACCAATTGCACTAATTCATTGTTATAACTTGCCTGCTGCGAAGTCTATTGATAAGTGCATCAATTGTGGATTATTATTTTGTAAAACTATAGTGAAATGATTTCTACATGATTTGGGGAGAGTCACATTAGTGACAATTGGCAAAATTAATGCAATTATGCCTGGCATTTAAGTTGTCTAGAATAAAAGATTAATCATCAGTGTGTATATATGTGTGTGGGGGGTGGCGGAGATTATACTTTTTGTCCTTAAATGATAAGGGGTATGGAGTATAATTTATCTCTGGATTGTTGGTCATACTTTTTGTCTTTAAGATATCATTGAGATTGCATTTTTTTGTTCTTTATTAATAAAATATTAGAGACAAGATTTGTAATTTTAATATAACTCATAAAAAGTGAGCATGAAAAGTGAAAAATGCAACACCAATGATAACTACCAATGATAACTTTCAATGAGTATTCATACAAACAAAGGAAGAAATACAACAAGGAATAAACTCTAGGATTAAGTAAAGCCTCCTTTGCCAAGGAATGTGAAGTCATATTTCCGCTTCGGTGCCACGCAACTGATATAAACTGACTCAAGTTTACTCAAGTACGTACGAATTTCACCCATGATAGCCAAAAGGAGTAATATTTTCCCCTTGTTTAATGGGACCATCCTTTGCTCTTGATCCAACTCAGTGCCTTCCGGACACCCATAGCATCTGTCTCTCGAACCGTAAACAAGCCCTCCATCTTCGACCTTACGACCCCCCTTCATGACTCCCTCACTATCTCTGATCACCCACCCCACACCCATACGACGGTTGACAAAATCCATAGCCACATCAATATTTAGTTTTAGGACACCACATACTAAGAGCATCTACATCATAGCTTGATACATGATTATTGCTAAAGTATTTGTCCACATGGAGGAGTGATAAATAAGAGAGAAGAAGATAGTTGCTTCTACAAATATTGTGTTTATATAAGAAATGAGACCCACATGCAATTAATATTCATGCACAATGCGCTCGCGTGACAGCCACAGAGGCACCCGGCGGGCGCATCAAGCGCGTCTGACAGCTCCTATTTTTAATTATTTTTTTAAAATTAATTTTATTTTATTTTTTTTCATCCCCTCCCATTTTCTATTTTCTAATCACACTTACAAAAACTCTTAAAAAATAAATAAACTCCATTGATAAGGATGCACTTAAAAAATAAATAAACTCCATTGATAAGGATGCATTAAGAGAGCTGTGGCCTCACATCACGCCAGACAAATTGCCATGCAGAAAGGTATAGCGGCGCATGTTTAACCAAAGTGTTTGTATCCTTCCCTTGATTATTCCACACCATTTTATTCCTTTCTTCCCACAAGGCACAGCAAAATACTACAACTTTCTCAAGCATATCAACATTTAGAGCGCTCCACCTCTCATCATTCATTCCAGGAAGCTATAGAATCAACATATCCCAAGCCCTATCCATCATTCAACACCCGCCAACAAGCATGAGCGAAGTTGCAATTTGCAAATACATGAATTGTAGCCTCACTGGCCAGACCACGCAAAGGACAAATAGAATCACAACCCACCTATTTAGTAATCAATCCACTACATAATTCAGCCAAACCCTTAGAAACCAATTCAATACAACTCCAAGAAATGGAATGCCTTCAAATAATTTTGCATTCTTACTCTTCCCCAACCAAGTTATAAAAGCATCTAATGGCCCCCAAATAATATTAATTACCCAAGAATAACTGCACAAGGCATACTCTGTTTAAAAGCAAGCAGAAAAATAAACCAAAAGCAAAACGAAAATACACAGTACTACACTACCATAAAATCCAAACTACTACAACTCAACTGGAGAAGTACAATGCAAGAATAAAAACACTAAAACCAAAGAGTTGCCAATACTCCAAACGAAACAGCTCTGCCCGAACATGACCAACAAGGGAAATAAGGAGCACGGCTTCCAGTCAACAAAGTCTAGAGATAAAATGCATAACCTCTCCACAGAGGTTATCCAGTAGGTCGACCAAGCTCACTGAAGTTGGTTTGGTTTGAGGTCCAAATATCACAAGCCAAGAAAAAATTGTTGTCAATCCCTCCCAATGCATGTCCCTCCCTCAAAGATCATGTCTGCCAAGAATAAATATCCTTTTCTCATTGCAAAAATGCCTTTGTGTCCACCAATACCATCCTTTGGCTCAAATTCAGAACCTCCCGTTTCACCCTCCAAAGAAACATAAGATTTTTACTTTTGGTGGGACTTCGAGGTTCAAAGGATTTTCCAGCTCATATTTTTACTGTCTAGACCTAACTTTTTATGTAAATTTTGTGATAGACAATTTTGTAAGCACTAACTACACTAGTAATAAACTCTTCCAATCGGTCAAAATGCCCGGTAAGTTTCCAATAGTATAACCAATGTTGCAAAGTATTACAATCATATCAAAGTTGAATAAAAACAGCACAACAATGAAACAAACACTCCTAGTTTTCATGGGCAGAGACCAGAGCAAGTACGGTGTATGCAAGAACTAACCTAACCATGCCGCTCATTCTTCAACATTAGAGCCAATCCTTCTGCTGCAGCTTCAATGGCAAATACACCTCAGACAGATACTGAAACCCGAAGGAGCTCAGCGCCTGAATCTCAGCCTTCTGTTTGGTTTTCACCATCAAATTCAACTCCTCAACCCACCCGGGATTCTTCTTCACAAAATCCTCTTCCAACAGATCCTTCCCGGTCTTAATATCCTGCTCCGTCATTGGCAACCTGCACTGCTCAGGTATGTTATACTTGTCCAAGTCGCTAGGCCGAATCCCCAGCCACTTTATATCCGGGGTTGTCAAGTTTGCACTGTCATACGACATGTTCTTCGACCCGCACCCATACACAGACAGAATCTTCAACCCATAAGGATCACTATCCACCAAAGCCAACACCGGCAAATTCAACTCCATCTTCATTTTCCTCAAGAACAACCTTGTAGCCACATCTGGCTGCCCCTTAGCAGTCACAATTATACATGGAAATCGATTGTAAAACCGGTCCTCTGCCAGTCTAATATAAGCAGCATCCTTCTCAACCAACAGGATGAACAATGCATCACTCTGCATATCCCCAACTCGATCAATATTCGGGGGAATGGCCTTTCCACCCATCCCCATCTTAGTGCAATCAATCATATCGCCATTATCACTGAATATAAGCCTGCCCACAACAACCCCTTTCTCAGCAGCAATCACATTGAGGCTAGACCTAGTACAGCCCAGAATACACGAGACATCGTCTAATACGGTGTCGGATTGAGTCTGGTCCTGGAAGAGTTTCACATCGGTGTAGAAAAGGTCACGCTTGGTAACGTGGATGTTCTTCAAGCAGAGCTGGTGGACTAGCTGGAGGATACGGGTGGTGATGGTGGTTTTACGGACGGTGGAGACGTTGGCGAAGGGGCGGAGGGATGTCTTGTCCTTGAGGACGATGCGGTCCAATTCGGGGATGTAGAGCTGGTTAGCGGAGGAGCGGGAGGGGACGGAGAAGGAGAAACCTTCGCCGGAGAGAATTGAGCGGGCGAGGCTGAGAATGAGAGTCTCAATGGAGGATTGGACAGCGGAGAGTGGGAGATCACTGACTTCGCGGCAGGTGGTTGAGAGGTCAAGGTCGGAAAGGGTTAGGGTCTTGGAGGAGGACGCGGCGGATGAAGAGGCGGCCGCGGATTTCTTTAGGGTTTCGAGGGTTTGGAGAATAACAGAGTCGGGTTTCACCTTGGATTTGAATGGGACCGCATCGGCGTCCGCGTCGGAGTTGTGCGTTGCTCGCCGACGCTTCTTGTTGTCCGCCATTGGTAAGGTTGTGAGCTCGTCGAGTAGCCGGAGATCGGAGGAGAAACCGGAGATTCAGATTTGGCTGTCTACTGCGCTGCTTCCAGCTTGTTTGTCGACTGTGTTAGGGATTTAGGAGTATATAAAGAATATATACTCTGAACACAGTATATAACAGTATAGCTGTATAGGGGCAAATCCCATCAGGACCAAGAGGCAATAGGGCATACTCGGGATCATCAAGGATCCGTTTGAAAACCCGAAAAATAATTTTTGGAAATTATTTTTCAAATATTTAGTATTTGGAAAGAGCAAAGAAAATATGGTCAAAGGAAAATAGAATATCAGTCAATGGAAAATGAGCCTCTTTTGGGGGAAAATAACTTCCCTTGTTTTGGAAAGTCATTTTCCAAACTTTTCAATAGCGCATTCCGCCTCTCATTAAGCATCTACCCTTGCTTTTAGCTTCCAATTGTTCTTTTTCTTCTTCTTCTTGCTATTGTCATCTTCCTATCATCAAGCCATCAAGGTATGTTTCTTCTTTTTCTTTTTTTTTTTTTTTTTTTCGCAATTTCTAAGCAAAACCAATCGGAACTGGGTTGCGAAACCAGTCCCGTCGGACTAGTTTGCGAAACCAGTCTACCCACCGGTTCTCGAAACTAGAGGGTAGACTGGTTCCCCAAATTTGGAGATTTTTTTTTATGTATTTTTTCGTTATGTTTTTTGAGATATTGTTATTTTCTAGAAAATGAACCAAATACACAATCACAGTTTTCTGCTCTGCAGTCAAACAGAAGAAAGGAAAATGATTTCTAGAAAGTGACTCATTTTCCAGAAATCATTTTTCTGCTTTCTAAACACACCATAATTATTGAGAGTTTTAATATATAAAAAAGGGATAAGGGTTAAATAGACGCTCAAACTAATTTATGCAATTAGGTATTTCAACTTCAAAAAGTTCCAATTAGGCCCTCAAACTTGTTATTTTTGAGTAAACAAGCTCTCTAACTTATTTATGACCTGTAATTGCAGGTCAACGAGAGTTCCGGCAAACTCCGGCGAACCTCTGGTGAACATCCAACCAAAATTTGGCAACCAAATCAAAAAATCAATGACTGGCAATCGTTTACTGTGGCGTTCGGCCGGCGACCGTGCGAACGGTGATTAAATGTGTGCGAATGGAGTGGGTGCATCAATCAATCTAGACCATTAAAATATTGTGAGATCAAATCTTGTGCATCAATCTAATAAATTTTAATGGTCTAGATTGATTGACACACACACTCTGTTTGCACACAGTTAATCACCTTTCGCACAAAGTTAATCACCGTACCATTCGCACACACTTCAACTTAGAATCTTAATCAATCTAGACCATTAAAATTATTACATTGATGCACAAGATTTGATCTCACAATCTTATCTGGTAATCTCATATGATCCTAAATCTATATATATATATACATTATTTTGTGCATCCTTGTTGGGGTTAGACGGTTAGTGTATACATTATTTTGTGTTTTTTAAAGCTTAATTGGATTGTTGAGATTATAGATTAAAATCATTAAATTTGTTATAAATATATTACTAATGGCCATTATTTTGAGACTTTTCATTTGCCACTTTCCAACTCCCTCATTATGTTGAGAAATGAAGAGTTGTACTATTGTATATATATACATGTTGATGGATGAAAAAAATGTGGTTTTTGAGCTTTGGTGATCTTGTGTTCTTGTTCTTCTTCTTCTCCTTTGCCTTATCTACACTACATTATCATATATATATAATCCTAATCAATTACCGGGCAATCACCACGCGAGAACTGAGCTAATTGATAAGCCAAATTACAACACGTTATCAGCACGAGTCTCTATCTTGATTTTCTGTGAACGGTATGCTTGCTATCTTATCTTGTGCATTTTATTATGAAATCTATGACTTTGTTTGTGCATAGTGCCTTCCAATATGAATTGGAACCTCCAATCCTTGTTTCTGCGAAATGAGTATTCTCCCTTTTGTTTTTATTATCTGTATATGTGTGCTTATGATAATTAGTGTGATAATACTCCATGTTTGTTAACTACTTGTGTGTATATGAACCTCTCATCAAACTATGGTTAAAGTTTTGGGGTAAATACATGGGTTTGTAAATATAAATTCTCTTGATTTATCCTCGTGAATCATGGATATGAATTAAGCTCTACATGAACCGTTGCATGATGCTTGAAAATGGTAAATACATGTAGTTATATACTAAATTGTATGTATATGTATCCATGTATGTTCTATGACTTTGGATATCGAATGCATAATTTATTCTTATTATGTTTGTATCGGATTTCTATATTTGCATCAGAATACTAAGATACATATACGCATATTTTTGTAAAATGGTGTTTATTCATCCATTGTTTGAACATGTATTCAAAATAGTGGTTTTTCCCATTGTTGTCACACATTGCTTCGTAGAGTTACATGTATTCATCCATTGTGTCCTCCATTGCCAAATGTGGTTTTATTAAACTCTATTTTGGTAGAAGCAATTATTAAACTTGGGCTCTAGATATTGAATACATTTGGCATCTAAGGAATTGAGACAAGCTTTTGTTGCTAAGTCACAGAACACTGATACCCAGAAGGTAAAAGCTCTCATTTTCATACGTCACCACTTGAACCGCGACCTTAAAAATGAGTATTTGATTGGAAGTCCCTGAAGGACCATTTCGACCAATAGTCATCAATTGTCCTTCCTTAGGCACAATTTGACTAGCTTTTAATCTCGAGTTTTAAGATTATAAGTCAGTAATTGACTATAATTTAGCTCTGCATAAAATAGTTTCGCAACTAAAACTCTGCAAACAGGAAGTTTCAGATAAATACTTATTTGAAAATACTATGTATACTTTTCATGCGAGTAACCTTGTACTCTAGCAGCAGTACAAGACAACAAATTATGAAGCATTCTAAGCTAATTTTAGCACTCATTGTGGCTAAGAAACATAACTAGTTGTTGATGAAGAATCAAAATGCATGTCTGATTGGTTTTTCACTAGTGCCTGAAGCACATAATGTTGCCCAATCGAGCAACTTTATAAGAGGTTGAGGTCGAGGTTATAACTGGTGTGGTATGAGTTTCGAGCTCAAAAATAAGAAGCAAAGTGATCAAGGTAATCAATGACGACCATACTTATTGAGGCAAAATTCTAGCCAGAAGGGCATTGGTCCCTACATGCCACGCACCAAAGCATTTTGTTATCGAAGAATGAGTCTCAGCTCATCTTGTTGGTTCTAGTTTGCTTGAAGCAAATACTGTAATAAATGATGATAACGAAATGATGAGGCATCGATGAAAAAAATGATTGGTGTCATTATAATGTTTGAGTAATGCATGAAAATATATTCATGTATGTGGAGTTAGCTTATGCTTGAAGCATCTAAGAAGTTAGCTCATGCTTGAAGTATTTGAGAAGTTAGCTTATGCCTGAAGCATACGTGACCACAATATTTGAAAAGTTATTGCATGGCCGAAAGTATATATATACTTACGAGTGCAAAGAAATTTAAATTTACTGATTTTCTTTGCTGAATTTACTACTCGGTTTAACTATTTGAAATTTACTATTCAGAAGTGTACTTCTCTAAGCTTACCTCTCTAGGCTTACCTTTCTAATCTTACTTCTCGTTTTACTTCCCGGAGTTACTTCCCTTAGTTTGGATGCTTATTTATGAAAATTTTTCTCATGCATGAAATCGTGACCCTCGTATGCAATTGGCTGGTTGCTAATTCAATGTTGAAATTGTTCCAAAAATCCTATATCAATCCTGGAAGGATTGCTATTATCAAGAAATTATGATAATCCTTCTTTGACTAATTTTAAGATGCTAAGATATCGAATCTCCCTATGAATATGTCTTAGTGAAATTCTATGTTATTTAAGGAGTGGTATACCCCTTTATAAGAATGATCATTGACTTATGACATACATGATATGATTAATTTAGATGTTATTTGTTTGAAAGATAGAAACAAATGACATTATATCAGTTTGTCCGAAGCAAACGAAGGAATGAATTATATCATATCAGTTTGCTCGAAGCAAATGAGGGAGTGAATTATATCATGTGAATTTGCACGAAGCAAATTAACCAATGAGTGAAACTAATGGAAGATTGAGGATAGAGATGTTTGGGAGATCTTGAAGATCTATATTATTTGACAAGCTTCCCAGTTTTCCTATGATTATTGTGTACTCTTATGATATCATTTGATATGTATGCTTTCATATTTGATCATAGATGATTGCGTATATGTTTTGAGTACTTCATATGTTGCGGTACATTTTTTTAAAGCTTTAAAGACCCAAATGATATGATAATATGGGATGAGTTAGTGAGTTGCCTTGGGCAAATATTTTTTTGGTGAGTCAGATTCCTTCAAGTGCATATTATATAAAGCATATTTTATGGAAGAAAATTCTTAAACTATGTATTTTCTTGTCGGGGACATCAGTTTTATATGCTATCAGAATCTGACCCACTGCATATCATAATTATTCCCCCTAGCTCCTAATACGTGGTATAAGATCAAACATTTCCCTGTCTGCGTTTTGTTCATAGTGTGCAGTCTATTTTACTATATCACCGCCATTGCGTACCTCCAAGGGCTATCAAAGCCTCCGTCTGTTGTTTAAATACTTGAGCCCATGATATGAGATCAATATATAATTAGGTATGCTAACTGCACACTTGATGAAGATCGTTTCACGGCATTAGGGGGAGATAAAAGCCCAAATTTTATAAAATGCCGAGAAATTTCATAGAATGATTGATGAAAAAGATTTTCAGTATTTAAACCCACGTATTAGGTAGATTGAACTAGAAGTTCAGAAGAGGTAAACTGAAATAGAAGTTCAGAAGATATCTAATATGCCAATTTATATACTGATAAAAAGAGTGACTAGGTCTCATATATCTTCCCCAACTTGGACCATATATGTATTTACCAATGCTCCTTGACGCAAGAAGCGTGGAGACATATTGGTATAACAGACAAGAATCCGCGGAAAGCTAAATCAAGCTAGTAGAAAATTTCGTCACTCTTGAAATCTCTTAAAGAAGTATGTCTTGAAGACATTCGTCCAGAAGACGAAAACCCCCAATAAATTTACAGGTGCACCCAAAATCATAATATTGGGGATGCGGAACAACCAGATAAAAATATCTTTGGGAAATGGCTAGAGTCTGGTTGATTTAGAAATTGCCATGAATTTTATATATGGGAGATTTTATGAAAAATATTATAGTTGTCGACAACACAATTGCCTTATAAATTGCTCTCAATATATAAGAATCTGGATCCAGAGCTAGGCACCAGTAGTGCCCTAATTTTTTAATGTATAAAAGAGCAATTAAGGCATGTACAGCTCAGCTCGCTAAAACTGTATTCTCTTTATAATATGTACACCATTTAATGTTAACCCAGCAGGTTACAAATGGGTGTTTGTACAAAAGAGAAATACAAACAATTTGGTGGTATGATATAAAGCGAGACTGGCAGCTTAAGGGTTTACGCAGAGACCCTGAATTGATTTTAATCAAATGTACTCTCCCACATCATTGGCAGTGAATTGTAAATTTAGATATGCAGTTGATGAATGTCATGACCGCAAACTTATGGGTCATCAGATGCTAATATTTATCTGTAAATCCCTGATGGATTCAACACTTTTGAAATGAGGAAAGTGAAAATCGCAACATGCATCATTAAATTACTAAAGTCTTTTTATGACTTGAATATTATTGACCGAGTGTTTTCCTCCCGAAGAATGGAATATGCAAATAATATGTATCATTATGTGTTCGTTAAAGAATTGCTAATGGAGTTATTTATTTTATCTTCTCAGTCGATATTGATGGTTTATATGTTATTGAAGCACATAAAGAGCTTGGTGATATTAGCTCATGCTGAAAGACGGAGTTTTGAAATGAAAGACTTGGGAAACCCAAGTATTGCCTCGACCTGAAGATTGAGATTCTCTTTGAAAGAGTTTTATATATCAGTTAGCCTACTTGAAAAATGTCTTGAAGATGTTTTATATGAATAAGTATCATTTACTTATCACACTAACGGTAGTCCAATAATCTCTTGAAGTAGATAAGGGACTATTTAGACTCGAAAATGATAATAAGGATATTTTGGGATTGGAAGTCCATTATTGTTGTTATTGGAGCACTATTATGGAACTAGAAGTTCCATAGTCGCATCAGGCCTGATATTGAATTTGCGATGAAATTGCTAGCAACGTTTAGTGCTTCCTCTACAATGAAATATTGAAATGATGTTTAACATATCCTCTAGCATCTTCGAGGTATAAAGATTATGATATTTATGTGAGAAACCAATACGTGGTTTTGGCGGGCTACTTGGGTACTGGCTCTTTTATTTTGATCCCCATGATGCCAAGTCCCAAACTGGTTATGCTATATTTTTACCCCGAATGTCCCAGGTGGACAAATAAAGATTGTGTTGCCCAAGCAAGTAATAGGTTTGTTAATGAGAACCTTACAAAATATATTGCACCTAAGTTTTACTACCCACATGAACTCCAGAAGATTGGTAAAATTCTTGTTGAGAAAGTTCGCCCTCGTGAACAATCTGGCAGATATGTTCACCAAGTCTCTGCCTGTATCCAATTTTGAGTAAAATGTTTATAAAATTGCGATGCACAGGCTTAGAAGGTTGTTATCTTCAGGGGGAGCGACAACCTCTAGCTACACTAGAATGGAAAGTCTAGAAGACTTTTGAAATCCTAAAGATTATGCTCTGAAAGCATATGGTTGTACTCTTTTTTCCTTACCTAAGTTTTCCCACTGGGTTTTCTAAGACTAAGGTTTTTAATAAGGCAACTAATATATGTGCACTTGAATGGATAGTCCTGAAGACCTTAGAAATCTTGAAGATTATGCCCGGAAGGCTTATGGTTGTACTCTTTTCCCTTAGCTAAGTTTTTCTCCCACTGGGTTTTTTTAGGCTAAGGTTTTTAATGAAGCAACCGGTGCAACACAATGGTTTAACATATTTCGTGTACTCTTTTCCTCGTCTAGGTTTTTCCCAAAGGGTTTTTCTAGCGAGGTTTTTAACGAGGTATGAATATGATTAAATAATGGCCAAGGGGGAGTGTTATAAATATATTACTAATGGCCATTATTTTGAGACTTTTCATTTGCCACTTTCCAACTCCCTCATTATGTTGAGAAATGAAGAGTTGTACTATTGTATATATATACATGTTGATGGATGAATAAAAGGTGGTTTTTGAGCTTTGGTGATCTTGTGTTCTTGTTCTTCTTCTTCTCCTTTGCCTTATCTACACTACATTATCATATATATATAATCCTAAGCAATTACCGGGCAATCACCACGCGAGAACTGAGCTAATTGATAAGCCAAATTACAACAAAATTATCCATTTGTCATGTTTGGAAAAATTATGAATTATGGATTGCACACACCTTAGACCAATAATCCATAAGTTGGAGTTGATTTTTCACAATCCATAATCATAAACTTATAATGAAATTTAATGCCAAATTTTGAATGTTTGTTCACAGTCTGACTGTTAAGAGTATCAGATTACTTTCTAGTTAAAACATCCCAATGATTTTATTACTTGCTTTGGTTATGTTTCATTAGTGCATCTGGAGAATCATGTATGTTTTCAAGCATTTAGATACTAAGGTCATTGAAATTATTATTATTTTTTTTCTGGGCAAAACTCAGCATGCCCTTTATTGCATTACTGTTTGTGGTTATTGTTCTTCAAGAATTATAGGAGGGTCAAGGAAGACAGAATCGGAAGCTTGCGGTGGCTCATCAAAGAAGGCGTGATGGGAAATCTGAATTCATAGTGGCTAAGAATACAAAGGGACTTTTGATGAGTTCAGAAGACAGTTTAATTGGTGAAGTGACTGCTAATCTTATGGGATCAAAAGCCCACATATGGGATCAGGTACATTTTCTTTGATGCTTTGGTAATATTTTTATGTTTAGAGCTCTGAATTGTTAAAGTTCTCAGCTTGATTCAAACAACACTTCATAACTATCTGAGAACTTCATTTAGGGGAAACTTAATTCTGGGACAAAACAATCAAAACTATTGGGTGTTTTGAGGTAAGCTTCTTCTGGCCTTTTGACCAAAAACATAATAGAAGAAAGGGAATTGAGAGTTTGGTCACATGTTCACAGATTTATGGCTACTGTGGCCACCTGGAGTGGCAGTTATAGAAGGATCAAAGCATGGATACCGAAGCACCAATCCATGCTGTTGAAGAGCACAGCACAGGTGATGTGATTTCGAGATGTACACTTTTAATAATTCCCAGCTTGGGCTTTTGTCTTTTTACTCAGATACAACATATTAATGGAATGCCAATGGATTGGAAGGAGCATATGGTGGATAAAGTGCATCAGCTCTTCTCAAGGGTTCCCCACTTTAGTAGGGTCAATTGCCACTACTAATATTTTGTTTCTTATTATCTATGTGCATATATTTTTAAAAATTTTTAAAATTAACCCTATCAAAATATATAAAATTATGAATATATTAAGCAATTAAAAACTTGATTTATTTTTTTACTTATGTATTGACATTATTATTCACACCTATATATATAGGTATTTGCATTATCAGTGAACGTAGGATTTGCATGATACAATATACGATATTTGATTATATAAAATATTTTAAGAATACTCATAATAAAAAATATTGACATTTTAAGAATATTCTACAAAAAAAAAAAGAAGAAAAGAAGAAAAAAACCTCATAAGATGTTTTCCCTTCATAAAATAAGATAAACTACACACTTGGGCATAAGCTTATTTTTTAAATATTCAATTTTCCTAGTTATTCTTGTACTAAAATGATTTAATTTTAAAAATTTTAAGTGATCAATGAACAAATCAAACTATCAAAGTAAACAAAATTTACTATAGCTCTATAATTTTTCACCCAATTTTTCAAATGTTTTTTTTTCTTTTAATGTTTTACTATGTATTTGTAATCATTTTTAATTCTCAAAGAACAGTTTCTCTTGAATTCTCGGAGAGCAATAATGAATAAGAACTTCGAATCAAACTATCAAAGTCAAAGGAATTCACTTCAAAGAATTTCAAATCAAACTATTAAAGTCAAATTAAAGGAATTCACCCCAGTTCTATAAGTTTCTATCTCGTTCTTCTTTTTTTTTTTTTAAAGTTTTTTTCCATTATAATCTTTGTGGTCATATTTGAATTGTCAAAGAGAGTTAAGACGATACTTATATCAATGTTTATTGTCCATATAAATTTTTTCATAATTTAAGTTAATATTAAAATTTATTGCATTCGTTGAAAAGTTTTAATATTATTTACAAAATACTAATACATAAAAAATTAAATAATAAATAAATAAATAAATATACATAATAACAACACCTAAATATGCAAGAAGTTGCTACACTGTGTACAACTAAAAATGACAGTGAAAACATAGAAATTGAAGAGCTTCCATATGAGTCGATTCTATTTATTATCTCTTATGAACTAGATGCGTGGTTAAAATTTTTTTGATTTCTCAAAATGAAAGAGAATAATATTAAATTAATATATTGACCCAATGAATTTGAATGTTGGCTCCGCTCTGCCGGTAGACATCATGTATTTTGCAGTTTATTATCAGCACAGAAGGTTCTTTAGATCAGGACAAGGCCACAAGGGTACTCTGCATTTAATTGGCGCCCTCTAACTAGCAAATATAGACAAAGAAGCAGAGGTGTGTATAACATTTTCTGTTTCTATTTTTATAAATCAACCATGCTTCCTCTTTATTTTTAAGCTGGTTAACCATCCATCATTATTGTGTGAGCCATGATCTAGATCATACCATCAAATAATGTACATTCAGTACACAAATAATGCGCTTTTAATATATTAAAAATGTACATTGTATTCAGGGAAAGTACATTATTTGAGTACTGAAAATATATTATTTTGTATAATTTACATTCGGTATACGAATAATGTACTTTTTGTTATGGTCCATACAATGTTGTGTGCAATAATTTTCCGGATACGAATAATGTACTTTTTGTTATGGTCCATACAATGTTGTGTGCAATAATTTTCCGGTTAACCATGTACCTTTTTTCTTTTCCACACTGCTACTCTGCTAGCTTCTAACATATTGCATTAACCCATCGATCTTTATGGATGAAGATTTTTTTTTTTCTTTTTGAATACTACTGACCCTATTACATTGTAGTATCTGTTCATACATACTTTCTCAAACTGTTGAAATACAAAGAGTCAAAACCGCCTCCACTGAGGCTCGATCTTATGATCTTCCATATGGGAGAGTCATTACATGTCATCTGAGTACAAGGTCCTTGACCATGGATGAAGATTATAACCATTGCTTTTTCGCTCTTGTGCACTAATTACTTTCTTGGTGCAGTTGTCTTTACAAGGCTTGTGGAGATTGCCCTTTGGTATTGCTAATGTGTTTGGGCTTTTGTTGCGAAGAACTATAAGCAATGCCAATTTTATCACGGTTATTGCTGATTTGGTAAGGAATGCTACTTAGAATTGACTTTGTATCAATACATGAACAAGTTTCCAGTCACGACCAACATTCAAAATTATTAGGGTTAATATATTAATAATTTAATTTAATTTTTTTTTCATTTTGAGGAATCAAATTTTTTTTATTCATGCATCTAGTTCATAAGAGACATTGGTGACTTTATACAAGTGGAAAATAGGAGGGAATCGGCTCATCTAGAAGCTCTTCAATTTCAACGCTTTAATTGTACACAACATAGTAACTTCTTGCATATTTACGTATTGTTATTATGTATATTTATTTATTGTTTAATTTTTTATATTAGTATTTTTGAAATAATATTAAAGTTTTTCAACAAATGCAATAAATTTTAATTTTAACTTCAATTATGAAAAAATTACATGCACGATAAAAATTGATATAAGTATCTTAACTTTTCGACAATTCAAATATGACCACAAACATTGTAATGGAAAATAAAACCTTTGAAAAAAAAAAAGAACGAGACACAAACTTATAGAATCGGAGTGAATTCTTTTGACTTTGATAGTTTGATTCGAAGTTCTTATTTTTTATTGCTCTCCGAGATTTCAAGAGAAATTGTTAGTTCTTTGAGAATTAAAAAATATTACAAATACTAAAACATTTGAAAAAAAGGGGGTGAAAAATTATAGACCTATAGTAAATTTCATTTGCTTTGATAGTTTGATTCGTTCATTAATCACTTAAAATGTAAATGATTTTAATACAATAATAACTAGGAAAATCGAATATTTAAAAAATAAGCTTATTATGCCCAAGTGTGTAGTTTATTTTATTTTATCAAGAAAAAACATCTTAGAAGGTGTTTTTTTTTTTTTTTTTTGTAGAATATTCTTAAAATGTTAATATTTTTATTATGAGTATTCTTAAAATATTTTATATAATCAAACATTATATATTGTATCAAGCAAATCCTATACATCCACTAATAAAGCAAATGTCTATATATATTGGTGTGAATTACAATGTCAATACCTCATTTTTAAATTACAATCGAAATTTGTGAAAATAGAGAAAATGTTATATAAAAAATAATTCTTGTTTTTAATTGCTCAATATAATCATAATTCTATATATTTTGATTGGGTCAAATTTAAAATATTTAAAAAATATATACACATAGGTAATAAGAAACAAAATATTAATGTTGTCAATGGACCCCACTAAAAATAACATCATCACTTGTCTACTGGATTCTTGTTCCATCTTGGTTTCAGTATGCCCTAGTCCGGCGCTCGAGTAGTGCCTAGGGCCTAGGTAGAATCTAGGCGGTGCTAGGCGGTCACAATAAGGTAACTTTTTTTTTTCTTCCAAATATAACAACTTTTTATTATTCAGTAATATGTGTCTCATTCTGATTTATTTTGTAGGAGAAAAAAAAAAAAGACTTCCTAAAGAGATTGAGGCATTAGTTGGTCTGAACCACATATTTAGAATTGCAGTAATAAGGAGCAGTTTCCAGGAAAACAAAACTAAGGAATTGGTTGATATGGTTTTGGGAAAATTATGATTTATTTGCAATTTTATTAGGAAGAGCATGTAGCCGGACTTTATCTCCTCAGACATTAAGCATTATAACTGTACCAAAATCAAAAAACGTGCAAATAGAAGTATTATAAAAGTGCAAATAAAAGTATTATTAGGAACTCAATCATTTAAGCACAAAATTGAATGTATACTCTATTAGCAGTTTGTAAATAATGTCCTAAATTCTAATCCACAGATTATATACATATAGATATTAGATATACATTAAAAAATATACTTTAGTATAAATTAATAATTACTAAACTTAACATGACGCTCCAAATAATGTCTTTCGAAATGCTATATCAAAGAAATAATCACATAATAAGAATTATGCGAAGTTCTTTCTCCAAGTCCATTCACAAATTGATCTCTATCCCCTGTTAGATTTTCACAGTTTTTAACACTAAATGTTGCACATTAACCTTTGAAACAGTATTATAGATCTTAAAATAAAACACATATACTATTTGAACTGTATATACCTCATAACCTCAACCAAATGAATAAACTATTTTGCTTAAAACGACTACTAAACCTAGACAGATAAGTATAATCACAAATAGAAAACAAAGAGCAATCTCATGTATCTATTACAAAATTAGGTCGGCAAACACTTAACATGTAAAGGAAAAAGAAGAAATATAGATATCTAACTAGGTCACTTATATTACTTGGTAGTATGATTGACGTTTGGATTGCTATTTTGTAATATAATGTTAAGGTCTCGTCTTTCTGCAATATATGGCAGAGGGACTGGTAGGTTCCTTTCTTCATTCGGATAAAGATGGCACTTCGTCGTTTAATGTGGAAGTTCGGGGCCACAACACCTCCTTCTCCGGAATCCCCCGAATCAGATGTGACTTTGGATTTAGACTATGTGAATATGTACGTATTGTTTGGTAGTGTATTTGAAAAATTAGAAAATGTTGAAAATGGGGATTCTTAAACCGAACCTAATACCAAACCAAAATCGAACTTTTTCAAACTGAACTGAACTATAATGTTAAACCGAATGATATCACTTTTTCTAATACCGAAATACTGAAATCGAAAAAAACTGAACCGAATCCTGAAACGCCACCCCTAGTGGGTACCCACAAAACTGCCCTCTTGGGGTAGGTAATCAATCGCTGACCGGTTTCTTGGGTCTCGGCGGCCGAGCCAAGTAGGCGGTGGGCATGATTGTAATCGACGGTAGAAATGGTAGAGTGACGGCCCACCGACTAATCCAGGTCCTCAAAGCGACCTATCTCCCTATTGATTTGGATTTAGATAGGGGCAACAAAGGTGGCTTGGGAGGTGATCGCTGGTCAAGAAGTGGTGGTTGTAGAATTGACAGTAATGCCTTGACGAAAGGGGGTGGGGTGGGGGTGGGGGAGAAGAAGGGGTTTGTGACGAAGATATCTTTCAAAAATAGAGGGAAAGAAAGAAAGGCTGACCTATAGAAGGGTGGAGAGGTGGTGGTTGGCTGGAGGACTGGTCAGAGAGTGGCGGAAGGATGAACCGAAACAGAAGGGACAACCGAAAAAGTAGAGAATGAGGGAAGATCGCTGGAGAAGAAGAGTGAAAAGTCAAATGGGGAAGTGAAACCATTTAGGGTATTTATAGGGGAGGCTAGCTACCTATATGGTGACATATGACGTGACGGTTACTCTAGGGTTTGCGCCGTTAATTTTTGAAAGTGTAACCGGTGGGAAGTGAGGAGGCTTATTGAATATGCTTCATTGATAGCGACCTTCACGAAACCAATCAGGAAAAACGAAACCAGTCGAGGAAGGTAGGAGATCATGGTCATTGCATCGCGACCTGACTTGTTGCAGACTTACACTTAGCTATATTGCAAGATTGAAAAGTAGGAAGGTGGCGAGTAGTACTCGAACGTCAAGGTTAAGCACCCGAGTGGTTTACTTCCCGAGTCATCACTCGGCTAGAACTTAGGAAAGTGAGGGACTAGTGATGGATACCCTGAGTAAGGGTACCCAGTCTGGAGGGCCCCCGGTATCAGGAGCCCATAAATCGACTGCCTTTACCAGTTGATGGGTCAGGTCTGGTATTCCGCCAGTCCGCCTGACGTAGGCAGTCTGGTTGCGGTGCCCAATCGGGTGCATCACTTAGAGGCGGTGAAGCGAGATTCCCTGAAGATCTTTTCCATATTTGGCAAGAGACTTTCATATTCTGTATTAGGCAGCAATTATGACGGTTTTGGCAATTTAGGCAACCTTCCTAAACTCTAATTTGTTAAGTTTTCTTGCTTTCCTTTCAAAGGCTCATTATTCTTGTATAAATATCCCATGGGGTCACATTGTAAAGGGTTCAAATTTTAATACAATAATAATTATTCTGACTCATTTTTCATAAAATATTTTGCATAAGTAATTTTTCTGCTTTTCAAAGAGACCCTTTGGTGCATTAGCTGATTTATAGTAACTAATTCACATTTTCATTTCAAACACCTAACCTCAGTATAAATTCTCAAAATATGGGTGATTTCCTCCTTGTTATGAAAGAATGATGAAACCCACTCAGGAAGTCTCTGTGCAATGTGCTTTATGCTGCATGTGCATATTACTTCCTGAACAAATATAGTTGTTGTTGTTGTTGTTGTTGTTGTTGTTGTTGTTGTTGTTGTTGTTGTTGTTGTTGTTGTTGTTGTTATTATTATTATTATTATTATTATTATTATTATAGGTTTTTGTTCCTATTGCTTAATCGAAAGAATGTATGATTATCCCACCCCTCATGTGCCCATCTAATATATTGGTTCTAATAACTTTAAATGATAAAGTTGCATTTTGCAAGGACTTCATTTTGTTGCCTGTCATCAGTCATGTATGAAGATTAAAAAATAGAGGTATTAACTATTAAGGTCTATGTTTTCTTGGAAATTACTATTCTGTAGCACTAGAAATTCCCCTTCATTTGTGTTGAATGAATGAATTATAACTTTGCCGAAACAATATTTCAAGTATTGCAAATGAATAACGTACAATTGGCAGCTGAGCAATACTTCAACTGTTTGCAGGTGTCGAGCATAGGGTCCTATTAATTGCAGTCCACGACTTTCAAAAGTGTTATATCACGACTATTCAATTTTTATCAATTTTGATCACTCCGGCTAAATTGGCGGCCAAATGTCGCCGGAATCTCTTAACTATGCAATTAATGCTTAATTAGAGGGGCAAATTCTATTTTGCTTAACCAAACCTAGACCCGGTCGGCAGTTTCAGAAATACAAACAGCCGGCGATGTGGGCAGAGGTAGGAGACTCGTCGATTGTCGTCATCGTTCTTCTCCTGATGACCGAAAAATGCGACAGAGTAGAAGGTCGGTTGGTTGTTCAATCGGAGTGTCGCCATTGTTGCTCCTGAAGAAGGCGATGAAGTGTTCATCGCCGGCAACTCCATTAGCAAATCCGACTCTAAAAGTGGGGCGATGCTGCCATTGGTCGCCGGCTAGAACGCAGAATTGAGAGATTTGTATGCTCTAGAAGATTCACAATCGCAACCAGTTTCTGTCCAAACTTCTCAGAGATATTCCTAGCAGCAGCCGCCGTCGCCGACACGCAGGGAGTAGAAAAAAGAAGACGGAGCAAACATTCTCCCGTTTGAATTGGACACGGTGGACCTACTAGCGGAGCATATTCATTTCTGCGAGAACGGAATCGTCGAGGAAGATGAACGGAAATAGTTTCCGGTGCCAAGAGGTGATTCTAGGTTACATTTTCGGCAAGACTATTGAAAAAGACTATTTTACCCCTAAGATTAAGCCTTAAGTGAGTAGTTAAGAGATTCCGGCGACATTTGGCCGTCAATTTGGCCGGAGTGACCAAAATTGATAAAAGTTGAATAGTTAAGGTATCCAATTAACACTTTTGAAAGTCGTGGACGGCAATTAACAGGACCTCTATAGTCAGTGGGCCAAATTGACAATTTTTTCTTTAATTGATGAAGAACCGTGCTACGAATGGCCAACACACGAAATTTCTAAGAAGACTAAATTGCATAAAACTATAAAAGTCAATAACTAAATTAAGCACACAAAAAGTCACTTCAGACTAATTCGAGTAAAACCACTATAGTCGAGGACTATATTGAGTATTAAGTACAATTTTTTTATAATATTAAGTTTAGTATTAATATATAAAATTTATATATTTAAAAATTATATTAAAAGTACTATTAAACCCAGTAAATCTTATTTTCATTATTTTCTATCATTTTTTCGATTCTTGTTCTGGTTTATCTCAACAATCCCAATTCATAGTGCTTAAGCTTGCTTCTGTTTAGTGTTTCCACCTTATGTGGCATGTTTTGCTTATGCAAGTTACTGGAAAAATTAAAGAAAGAACTTGGACCTTGCAGTTAAACATTTCCTTAACTTAATCTTAACAGTGCAGCACTCTTAACTAGAATTCCCACTTACATAAGTGTTTGTTGACTATAAGGTGCTGCAAATGTGCAAAGCCTACTTAGTACTTACCCTATAGCCCTGTTTCTTTATGGATTGGGAAATGGTAGATCAGGCAACAGACATTGCTTTAACCTTCTCCGATCCATCTGATTTTGAAGCTTCTCTTTGGCATGCCTCAGAGAACCAAGAACCTCTCTTACTGTTTCATCTAGAACATCTGGATCAATGGTCTGTTTTATCTTAAGCATTTCCACTGGTACTATAGCCAATGAGTCATCCACATTCTCTTCTCTAACCAAATTGTTTTCTGCATCCATTTCTTTCCCTTCCTGTGAACTTCTCCTGCTATAAGATGCAATAGTGCAGCATAAAATGTTAGCTGATAAAACCTTGTAGTAGTACTACGTGTAAGAGTTAATTTCAGGAATGATTCCTTTAATATTGACATTTACTAAATTTTATCCCCGACTTTCAATTTGACCATAATTAGTCACTTGACTATTCATTTGTTCCGGATTTAGTCATCTGGTTAAATATTCGTTTAATATGTGTTAAGTTTAAGGGCAAGAATATAAAACTTAGCTAGCAGAATTCCTCTCCATATTTGCATATTTAGGGTGTAGAAACAAAAAATGTAATCCAAAAATTTGGGATAGAGACTTATCACTAGTAAGGTACAAATTGCTCATCTCAGAACAAGCTAAGTTTTCCATTCTTATCGTTCAATTTAACGGTTACTAAATTGATATTTAATTGGAGCACCAAATCATGAACAAAATCAATAATTAAAGGACCACATATAGTCAAATTGAAAGTCGAGGATAAAAGTTGGTAAATGTCAATAATCAATATATCATTTTTCGAATTAACTCTACCCTATAATTTGAATAAGTTTAATGACTGATGTGTATAGGCTTTGCAGATTTACATACCTATTTCCATTTGCCATTGAGAGATCATGGTTTCCATTGAATTCAAGCTTACTTGATTCCACAAGATTGGCTTTGCCTAAAGAACTCATCATGTTCTCCTCCTCAATTGCATCACCTGCCTCTTTGGTTTCGCATTTCCCGGATAAAGATTCAGAGGAATCATTCCCTGTTTTCACTTTCTCCATTTCTTGACAGCAATTTGCTGAGTCTTTGGTGCTTGAATAAGGTGTACTTGTAGAAGGGATAGATGAAACCTCATAGCTTGAATTTTCTGATTCATCTGAGACATATGATACATTCATGCACTCCAGCTTCTTCTTTAGGAACTTAAGCCTCTTTTCAGCTTTATTTCTTGATTTAGTCTCTTCTTTCAACTTTGTCTCCAGGTATACCAACTGTTCATTTACCCAACAAAGTCTAATAATTTGCTTAAAACAGACAATTATAACAATCTAATCAAGAAAAAGAAAATCCAGATTTGAAGGAGAACTAGAAAAGGGACCTTGTTTCCCATAAGTTGAGCTGCTTCTTTTGCTTTTCTTGAAGCAACTCTCTCTGCAAGCAATCTCCCTCTCAGGAATTCCACTGTCCTCATTACCTCTTCTCCCATCATTTTCTTACTGAGAAGGAAAAATAAAATTATAAAAATGTGAGAAGAAAAATGGAGAATATGCACATTTAAGCTAAGGGGAAAAATGGGAAATACCCCAAATTTCTATCTATATTATCTTCACTAGTCATCTTCTATGCAATGCAACCCAAAGATTTATTCTGTGGCATTTGAATCCTTTAGTACCAATATGGCTACCATGAGACATTTGAACATTTTCCTGTCACTTCACAATTCTTGTTTGTGCAAAGAACAAACAAGCTGATGTTGAAATCATTGTTTAGAAAACAAATGTAAAAAGGGAAAGGCAACTAGGCAAGAGCCTTGCCCCCACCATAAATGGCTATTCTGTCACTTCACATTAAAACTTTTAACTGTCATGTGTAAAACTTAAAAATTTTCTCCTTCCAGTTTTGAAGCATTCCCTTTCTTATATTTAAGAGTCAAAATGTTAGATTACCAGTGGTAATAAGTCCAACCTTATTGTTACACTCAAATAAAGTAGCTATACATATAGATTAGCATATATTAGGTCGCCTAATGGTTGACATCTGTGGAGGGTACAATTTCAAATTTATCACCATTCATGGTTTTGAGTAATCACAATTTAATGTAAGTTTTTTTTTTTTTTTTTTTTTTTTTTTTNTTTTTTTTTTTTTTTTTTTTTTTTTTTGGAGTGACAAGGGAAACACTGAAACACACAGTGTGCACCCTAGCAGGCAAATGATCACAGGGAGGTAAACACCACTTGTAATTTTGTTTTTACAAAGTCACTACCTGATTAACTTGGTTATGGTTGTCCAAATTTAATATAAGTTTGCTGACTAGGACTAATATAAATGTTTATGTTAACATTTAAGAGTGAATTGTATTGAGATAAGAAATAATGGTGTGATTATGAGTTCATCTCAAGCTTTTATCTGAGTCATGCTCTCTTGTGTTTCATTTGATATATAGTACATAGAGAATCTGGGGTGAAGCTGAATAATGGAGGTTATGGGGTCACTTAGATCACGTGGATGTTATCAGTCATGATCAATAATAGTATGTCCTTGGGAATCTTTGTGCAAGGCTTTGATTTCTAGAAAATTTTCATTGTTGGAAATGAAATGGAAATTATGTATTGTTTTCAGATTTTGTTGCTACTGCTAAATAAACTATTGTGAAAGTCTCGTTGTGGATCAATCGAGCAAATAAATTGAGGTTACTTATGTGGGAAAAAATTCGTAGATATTACAAAGTCACTTCTATTCTTATAAGAAAGTTTGGTATTGAGATTAACAATAACAAGAAGTAATAATAATAACAGAAATTAAAGAAGATAAGATTTACATGCTTGGTTCGTCAATGTACCTACGTCTACGTGAGTGAAACTATTATTTTATTAATTGTGATGGTGATACAACACCTAGAGATGACAAATTCTTCTGTGACCATGAATATATACAAGATACATTTTTAATATACTAAAAGTATATTATTTGTATACTAAATGTACATTATTTGATAGTATACAAAATAATGTACTTTCAAATAATATATTTTATATACACAATAATGTAATTTTTATTTGTGGTCTATCGTCTACACAACTATGTGAACCATGATCCTTAGAATAATGACTCCCTAGGGATATAACCAATTCCACTCACTTATATTCCTTATAAGAGATAAATTCATATTCCTTATGAGACAAACTCAACGAATCTCTACCTTGGCGAATATGCCTTTAGCAGAAAAGACATCTCACATATATCCATGGGTCGGGACAACAATGCCCATCTAACATTTGAATACACCCAATAAGTCCAAATAATGTTTGAACTTGTCACTAGTAACTGCCTTTGTTAACATGTCTGTTGTATTCTCACTAGTATGAATTTTTTGCAACAAAATCTCACCAAAAGCAACCAACTTCCTAACCTTATGGAATCTTACATCAATATACTTGTCCAAACATGATATACTTGATTTTTAGCAAAAATGATGACACTCTGACTATCACAGTGTAATTGAATTCCACGTTACTCAATGCCCAATTCTTTTTAATCAAACCTGAAAGCCACAAAGCCTCTTTAGCTACTTCAATGACAACCATATATTCTGCTTCAGACTTTCAGTTGTAGACAAACCCTCTTTGTAGAAATCCACAAAGTCCGATGTAGAACGTTTGTTATCCATGTTACTAGCATAATCAATCGACATATCCCATGAGTACAAGCTCGCTTTGTTGACTCCCAAATATAATACGATGCCCTTAAGTACCAGAGAATCTACTTAACTGCTTCACAATGTTGCACCCCAAGTTTAGACATGTACTTAATAACTTGGCTAACAGCATGAGCCAAATCAAGTTGAGTACAAACCATTGCATACATTAATTAAGTAGCCAACTGCACTAGCATAAAGAACCTTTGACATATCTTCAATCTTAGTAACTATTTGGGAATACTCAGGAGTTCTAAGGTGTGTGATTTTCCTTCTTTAGGTGTGTTGTTTCTTTGCTTAAGGTGTGTCAGTTCTTCAGTGAAAACTTAAGGTGTGTTTTTGTTGAAACTTAAGATTCGTCGATCTAAAGCTTTAGGTGCGTTCTTTTACTTCTTAAGGTGCGTGGTTTTCCTTATATATATATATATATATATATATATATATATATATATATATATATATATATATATATATATAT
>NC_044924.1:11288726-11326039 GCF_003576645.1 Ipomoea triloba | reverse complement strand
TATATATATATATATATATATATATATATATATATATATATATATATATATATATATATATATAAATCTGCTCAAATGTGGTCACGTCTTCCCGTGCGATCAGTGCGGTATACACCACTAGTGTTAGGAAAATGCACAACAATGAAAATGCACAAAAATACCCTCATAACTTCCCTACCCCTAATTGTGCATTTCCGAACACTATGTGGTGCATTCATGGAGAAGATATAGTGCATCGCTCCATGCATTCTGGAGTAGTGTCGTGTATTCATGTAAAAATTGCGATGCATTTCTTTAGTTAGCACGTTTGTACGGGAAGGGCAGTTCGCACCTGAACCAGACCATATATATATAATTAGGAATAATGTGTAATTAGATTTTAATAATACAAAGTTGTGTAAACAAAATAGGATTTTAGAACTCCAAAATTTCCTTTCCTATCTAGAAAATAGATTAGGATTATTTTAACCTAATATTTAGTGAAATTACCTAAGCCCCAAGTAGTAAGAAGATTCTACGAATTGATGCCGGTGACCTTTGAGTTGTTGTACGAAGGAGAACTAGCTACCATTGAGTTGTTGTGCGATGGAGAACCGACGTTAGTGACTTGCTACTCTGCTGTACGAAGAAGGAGAACGCTGACAGAGAGGCGCTTGACGTCTTTGACCGGCGACGATGGCTCAACAGCAATCTTAGCGACGGATGATTGACGTCGTCGGGGAGGCAATATATGAAGAAGGAGAATGGTGGAGTGCTTTAAGAGTTGTGTTCGAGAAGCTCTCAGAGCTAATTAAAAGAAAAAAAAAATCCCTAGAATAAGTTGGATTAAAATATTCCAAGCAACATTAGTTTGAATTTGTCAACACTCATATTTAATCAATCTTCAAGCTCAAGTCAAGAAAATCTAGTCGTAAAGATTCCAAGACTCAAAAAATCCTAAGAGTATTTATCAATATCAAATTGAGTCTAGATTGAGTTGGAGGATCTATCAAATCACTTGTGGTGAAAATGTTTTGAAGACAACTCTACGAACCTAGAAAGAGGAATAATAAGTGTGATGAGAACTTGTGAAAAGTCTAACAAATTTATGGTCGACTTGGTGATCAAACTACAATTTTGAATTGGTTCACTTATAATTTGTGGTTAGGAGTGAATTTTCTCCGAGTGAAAAGAAGAATAGTACATTAGATGATCAATTACACAATCTTTGCATCACTATAAACCCCCTACCTCCCTTAATTTAATTTTTTTTTTATTTTAGTTTATATTTACTTATTGCGCTACACTCCATATCAAAGATTTTCCAAGCATACAACTCACAAGTGTGCTAGTAAATTTTCCACTACAAATTTTTTTTTTAAATACGAATATTTTCAAGACTACTTAGTTCAAATTTTAACATTGCTTATAAATGTATTGCTGAGAGATTAATGTATTTAGTCTAAGATTCTAACTAATCTAAAAAATATTTGAAAAAGTTTTGAACCGTTAATAACTATATTCACCCGCTAGACTTATTACCCGGCCATGATTTGATCAGGACCATCATATATATATATATATATATATATATATATATATATATATATATATATATGAAAATATTTCAAATTTGAACATGAATTTTATTTTATTTTTTATTTTATATTTTTCTGAAAAAAAAAAAAAACCATCTGCATTTGCTGTTCTGAATCTTAAAAAATAAAATAAAAATCTGCTATTGTATTTATAATGATAGGTGGTCGGTCCAAATATGAAATGATCATTTCTTTTATTTCACAACTGGTTAAAGACACTTCTTACTTTCTTAGTTTCTTAGGATGAATTGGCTGTTAAAATAGGAAAGCTTTTATAGCTCTTTGGAATGTGGCAAACATAATGGAGTGGGCTGACATGAAGTGCTGAGTTGTATTTGAGCACTTCATGACCTTGTATTTAACCAAACACGTTGGGATAGGCCTTATTTGCTTCCTCATCAAAATTAGAAACCTGAAACATATGATCCAACAAAAAGAAATTCGGCTGATGATCTGTTGGATATTTATATAGTAATGGAGATTAATGGTTCAGATGTCTACCATGAAAGCCCAAATAATATTTGGAGTTGTGGAGTAGTAAATATTATTGAGTTTGGTAGAGATGATTTTGGGTTATTTGAGAAATCTCGAGATGTTCGAGAGATCACGAGAGATGTTCGAGAGATCACGAGAGGTGTTCGAGAGATCGCGAGAGATGCCTCGAGAGGTCGGTTCGCACGAGAGATCGGTTCGCGAAGAAACGATGTCTCGAACTAAGGGTTGCGTGAGTCGTTCTATCGATGTCTCGCAGGTCTGCGTGGAAACTATGTCTCAAAGGCATTTTGAGCGCTGCCTCTTACCTCTCGTATACACGCAAGGCATGAACATATAAGGCTTTTTATGTCTCGAACATGTACCTCTCGAACAAGCTTGAACATTTCACTTTGCATTCTTTCTTTTGTTTTATGCATGCACTTGTGTATTTTAATATGTCCTGTTTTGCATGTTCACATGCATATGAGATATTAAAATATGAAGGTAATAGTTTGAAGTATATTTGCATGCATTGTTTTGAAATGTGTTACGTGAGGGACTTTTACCTCTCGAATGAGGCAGTGAGTTTACTAGTCTGCATGTGTTTTTCACTTTGAAATATTAAAGTGTTTATATAATTGTTTGAATTATATATTACATGCACTCTAAGTTTATCCTACGTATACTTATCCAAAATCAGTTTGGAGATATTAACATGTGAATATAATTTAAAATTATATTCCACATGTGTGTACGTAACTGTCTGAACCAGAATGGTGAAATCCAAAAGAATATATTTCATATATATATATCTTTGGAAGTCAGTTTTTAAACTTGTATAAACTTCCAGTAACTGCTCCTAACAGTTAGAATTTATCTCTATAAATTCTGGGAGTGTCATCTGATCAAACAGGGCNATATATATATATATATATATATATATATATATATATATATATATATATATGAAAATATTTCAAATTTGAACATGAATTTTATTTTATTTTTTATTTTATATTTTTCTGAAAAAAAAAAAAAACCATCTGCATTTGCTGTTCTGAATCTTAAAAAATAAAATAAAAATCTGCTATTGTATTTATAATGATAGGTGGTCGGTCCAAATATGAAATGATCATTTCTTTTATTTCACAACTGGTTAAAGACACTTCTTACTTTCTTAGTTTCTTAGGATGAATTGGCTGTTAAAATAGGAAAGCTTTTATAGCTCTTTGGAATGTGGCAAACATAATGGAGTGGGCTGACATGAAGTGCTGAGTTGTATTTGAGCACTTCATGACCTTGTATTTAACCAAACACGTTGGGATAGGCCTTATTTGCTTCCTCATCAAAATTAGAAACCTGAAACATATGATCCAACAAAAAGAAATTCGGCTGATGATCTGTTGGATATTTATATAGTAATGGAGATTAATGGTTCAGATGTCTACCATGAAAGCCCAAATAATATTTGGAGTTGTGGAGTAGTAAATATTATTGAGTTTGGTAGAGATGATTTTGGGTTATTTGAGAAATCTCGAGATGTTCGAGAGATCACGAGAGATGTTCGAGAGATCACGAGAGGTGTTCGAGAGATCGCGAGAGATGCCTCGAGAGGTCGGTTCGCACGAGAGATCGGTTCGCGAAGAAACGATGTCTCGAACTAAGGGTTGCGTGAGTCGTTCTATCGATGTCTCGCAGGTCTGCGTGGAAACTATGTCTCAAAGGCATTTTGAGCGCTGCCTCTTACCTCTCGTATACACGCAAGGCATGAACATATAAGGCTTTTTATGTCTCGAACATGTACCTCTCGAACAAGCTTGAACATTTCACTTTGCATTCTTTCTTTTGTTTTATGCATGCACTTGTGTATTTTAATATGTCCTGTTTTGCATGTTCACATGCATATGAGATATTAAAATATGAAGGTAATAGTTTGAAGTATATTTGCATGCATTGTTTTGAAATGTGTTACGTGAGGGACTTTTACCTCTCGAATGAGGCAGTGAGTTTACTAGTCTGCATGTGTTTTTCACTTTGAAATATTAAAGTGTTTATATAATTGTTTGAATTATATATTACATGCACTCTAAGTTTATCCTACGTATACTTATCCAAAATCAGTTTGGAGATATTAACATGTGAATATAATTTAAAATTATATTCCACATGTGTGTACGTAACTGTCTGAACCAGAATGGTGAAATCCAAAAGAATATATTTCATATATATATATCTTTGGAAGTCAGTTTTTAAACTTGTATAAACTTCCAGTAACTGCTCCTAACAGTTAGAATTTATCTCTATAAATTCTAGGAGTGTCATCTGATCAAATACGCAATTATTTTGCATGATATCTTGATATATCACAGTTCAATAATTCTCCAGTAAGTTCTTATCAAAGCAACCTAAGAACTTTGTTTTCATCTTCTTGTATCCCATAAGATTTAATCTTGTTACCTCGTTGCTTTTGAAGAGGAAAGATTAAAAGCTTATAGGAAAGTGATATCACGCCTGAAGATCTCATTTCCTCTCCTGTTTTCTCCTCTTATCCGAATTTTTTTTTTCCAACAATCTATAAGCTTTTAAATTCCATTTCTGAGGAATGATGAATTCTGGGTTCCTTGACTTTGTTGTCAACATCCCAAAGTTGGAGCACTTTGAAGGCGTGGGCTTTCGTAGATGGCAAAAGAAGATGAAGTTCCTCCTTGCAGCCCTGAACGTGGCATATGTTCTGAGCACCCCGAAGCCAGTGGAGCAAGAGGATGAGACGCTTGAAGCAACCCGTCGCCGGCTCAAGTGGGAAAATGATGATCTCGCCTGCCGTGGCCATATTCTGAACGGTATGTCTGACACCCTCTTTGATATTTATCAATATGAGGAAACCTCTAAGGACCTGTGGGATGTGCTTGAGGCAAAATATATATCTGAGGATGCCTCTAGCAAGAAATTCCTGGTAAGTGAATTCAATGAATTCAAAATGGTGGACAATCGTTCTGTCATGGAACAATTCCATGAGATTGTCAGGATCCTTGGACAGATAAGGCAACATGGCATGAATATGGATGACTCCATTGCCATTGCCAGTATCATAGACAAGTTGCCACCTTCATGGAAAAAGGTACATCGTTCCTTGATGCAAAGGAAGGAAGAAATTACCATGGAGCAACTTGGTGCCCACCTGTATGTTGAGGAAGGGATCAGACAGAAGGAAAGTAAGAACAAGGGCGGTGCAAGGGACACCAGGGCCTCGGGTTCTACCGTCAACCTTGTTGATGAAGGCAAACCAAATGGGAACCGCAAAGGGAAAGGAAAACCGTTAAAGGTTCCCAAATCTTCTAAGTTCAAGAAGAATGGAAAAGGAAACGGGAAGGCATATGTGAAATGCTGGGTGTGCAACGGTCCACACTTTAAAAAAGACTGTGAAGTTTGGAAGAAAAGAAAGGCACAAATGGAAGGTAAATCTTCTGGTGATCATGGCCAAGTAAGTGGCCAGTGGAAACAAGGTAAATTTATTAATCTTGTTTCTGATAGTATTGAAAATTTCATTGCTATGATATATGAAATTTGTGTCATGCAGACTGATGACTCGTGGTGGATTGACACTGGGGCAACCAGACATGTCTGCAAAGATATAAATCTTTATAAGGTTTATAAGAGTCTGGAAAATGGTCCAAGCCTGTACATGGGAAATGATTCCATGGTGAAGGTGAAAGGGATTGGACAAGTTGAGTTGTTGCTTACTTCTGGAAAGAAATTGACGCTCACAGATGTGTATCATGCCCCAGATGTTAGGAAAAATTTAGTTTCTGGCATTGTATTAAACAAGTGTGGTTTTAAACTTGTATTTGAAGCAGACCGTTTTATTTTGTCCAAGGCCGGTACGTTTGTAGGCCAAGGATTTCTTTGTTGTAATATGTTTAAGTTGAATATTAGTAAAGTTGATGGTTGTGTTTACACAGTGGGTTCATCATCTTTATGGCATTCACGGTTATGTCACGTAAATTATGTACGTTTATTTGACATGGCAAAAGATGGATTAATTCCATCATTGGAATTAAACAAAGAACCATGCACTGCATGCATGTTAAATAAAATAACTAGGAATTCCTTTCCTAGTATAACTAGGAATTCAATTTTACTTGAATTGGTGCACAGTGACTTGTGTGATTTTCATAGCACCCCTTCACTGGGAAATAAAAAATATGTTGTCACCTTTATTGATGACTATTCAAGATACTGCTATGTGTACCTCCTGCACTCTAAGGATGAAGCCTTAGAAAAATTTAAAATATTTAAATTGGAGGTGGAATTGCAAACTAGTCAGTTAGTAAAAATTTTACGTACTGACAGGGGTGGTGAGTATTATGACCCGACATTTTTCCAATCTGTGGGTATCATTCATGAGACCACAGCACCCTACACACCACAACAAAATGGTGTAGCAGAAAGGAAAAATAGAGCTCTCAAGGAAATGGTAAACTGCATGTTATCAGTTTCCGGTCTGAGTGAAGGTTTCTGGGGAGAAGCCATGTTGACTGCATGTTATGTACTCAATAGAGTTCCAAATAAAAGAAATAGGGTGACACCCTATGAACTTTGGCACAACAGAAAACCCCATTTAAATTATTTGAAAATATGGGGATGTAGGGCCGTGGTACGGCTGCCCGATCCTAAACGAAAGGCTCTGGGAGAAAAAGGCATTGATTCTATTTTTATAGGATATGCAGTACACAGTAAAGCATACCGGTTCTATGTTATAGAACCAAATGACTTTGTTTCGGTTCATACCGTAATAGAGTCCCGGGATGCTATTTTTGATGAAAATAGATTCTCATTAATAAATAGAACTCAGGATTTAATTCCTAGTTCTAGTGGGTTCAAAGTTGATGATCAAATTCATGATCATGCAGTGTCAAAGGAACCAGAACTTAGAAAAAGTAAAAGAGCACGAAAGATAAAAACATTTGGTCCAGATTTCCAAATGTATTTAATTGAAGGATCAAGGGAGTCCACACAGACTAAAAATCTATATTTCAATATAGAAGATGATCCTAAGACTTTTGAGGAAGCTGTAACTTCTCATGACGTTGCTTTCTGGCAAGAAGCAATTAATGATGAGATGGATTCCATAATGGGAAATAATACGTGGATTTTAACTGATCCACCAGATGGTTGTAAACCCATAGGGTGCAAGTGGATTTTCAAAAAGAAAATGAAAGTTGATGGTTCAATCGACAAATTTAAGGCCAGGCTTGTCGCTCAAGGCTTTAAACAAAAAGAAGGAGTTGACTTCTTTGACACTTATGCGCCAGTAGCAAGGATTGCTACTATTAGATTGTTAATTGCCATTTCGGCTATACACAATCTAGTAATTCATCAAATGGATGTGAAGACTGCATTCTTAAATGGTGAATTAGAGGAGGAAGTTTACATGAAGCAACCGGAAGGTTTCGTGGTTGCAGGACAAGAGCATAAAGTTTGCAAATTAATTAAGTCACTTTATGGCTTAAAACAGGCCCCTAAGCAATGGCATGATCGGTTTGATCAAGTGGTGCTGGCTAATGGGTACAAAATAAATCAGTCTGATAAATGCATCTACAGTAAATTTAACGACCAAAGACAAGGGGTCATTATTTGCTTGTATGTAGATGACATGTTAATTTTTGGAACTAGTCTGGAAAAGGTTAAGGAAATTAAAGAGTTTCTTAGTTCGAATTTCTCCATGAAAGATTTGGGTGAAGCAGAAGTTATTCTTGGAATAAAAATAACTAAAGTACAGGGTGGTGTTAGATTAACACAATCTCATTATATTGAGAAAGTAGTAAAAAGATTTAGTCACTTGACTGGTTCTCCAGTTTCTACTCCTACGGATCCTTCATTGAAATTAATTCCAAATGAAGGTGATCCGGTTTCTCAGTTGGAGTATTCTAAAGTGATAGGATGTCTAATGTATGCAATGACAAGTACTCGTCCCGATATTGCATTTGCAGTAGGTAAGATGAGTAGATACACTAGTAATCCTAGTGCAATGCATTGGATAGCATTAAAAAGAATATTGAAATATTTTGAATAAAACCATTAATTATGGTTTGGTATATTCAAAAGATATTTCCATCCTAGAAGGATATTCTGATGCTAGTTGGATATCAAATCAGGAAGATTATTCCTCAACTAGTGGATGGGTATTTCTGCTTGGAGGAGGTGCAATTTCCTGGGCTTCTAAAAAGCAAAGTTCTATTTCTGATTCAACTATGGCATCTGAATTTATTGCATTAGCTTCTGCATGCAAAGAAGCGGAGTGGCTAAGGAATTTAATTATGGAAATTCCAATTTGGCCGAAACCGATGTCACCAATTTTAGTACATTGTGACAGCGCTACTACACTGGCCAAAGCATATAACAATGTTTATAATGGCAAGTCAAGGCACATAGGCATGCGACATAGCTATGTGCGGGAGCTCCTAATTAATGGTGTTGTAGCACTTGACTTTGTACGGTCCCGGTTCAATTTAGCGGATCCGTTTACTAAAGCCTTAGCAAGGGACATGGTGTTGAAAACATCGGAAGGGATAGGTTTAAAACCCGCGTCTAGTCGAGAGGTGAAGGAAAGCACAACTCACGCCTAAGTTATAACGTTAGGTCTTGAGTTCAATGTTGATGAGTACTTCATTAATCGGCTGCAAGTACTAAATAAAAGGTATCCCTAAAGTCAGTACTTGGACTGCATTGTTGTAGGGATGAGTTTTACTCTTAACTAATCTTTTGAGAAAATGCTTGGTGCAGGGCATGATATAAAAGATTAGCCTATATGAACATGAGGTGTGGCCGCTTCAAAGAGCTTTGGGTTTGGCTTGGATATGTTCATGAAAGGATACGGACACATGGCCTCTAATAGTGTCAAGTTTATTGAGTTATTGTGACTGTAAAACTTGTGTGTATTTTACCTACATTTCTTCAAAGAGACTGCGTGGTTCAAGGCTCGTCCACCACTGCAATCCGAATTGATGTATCGCGTATTATACTATGTGAAAGTTCAATCTTTAAGACACTTTCATTTATGCATGAGTTTTGGATTTATCTTGGTACAATATTAATTGTTACTATATAAATAGAGGAGGACTGTTGGATATTTATATAGTAATGGAGATTAATGGTTCAGATGTCTACCATGAAAGCCCAAATAATATTTGGAGTTGTGGAGTAGTAAATATTATTGAGTTTGGTAGAGATGCTTTTGGGTTATTTGAGAAATCTCGAGATGTTCGAGAGATCACGAGAGGTGTTCGAGAGATCGCGAGAGATGCCTCGAGAGGTCGGTTCGAACGAGAGATCGCTGCGCGAAGAAACGATGTCTCGAACTAAGGGTTGCGTGAGGCGTTCTATCGATGTCTCGCAGGTCTGCGTGGAAACTATGTCTCAAAGGCATTTTGAGCGCTGCCTCTTACCTCTCGTATACACGCAAGGCATGAACATATAAGGCTTTTTATGTTTCGAACATGTACCTCTCGAACCAGCTTGAACATTTCACTTTGCATTCTTTCTTTTGTTTTATGCATGCACTTGTGTATTTTAATATGTCCTGTTTTGCATGTTCACATGCATATGAGATATTAAAATATGAAGGTAATAGTTTGAAGTATATTTGCATGCATTGTTTTGAAATGTGTTACGTGAGGGACTTTTACCTCTCGAATGAGGCAGTGAGTTTACTAGTCTGCATGTGTTTTTCACTTTGAAATATTAAAGTGTTTATATAATTGTTTGAATTATATATTACATGCACTCTAAGTTTATCCTACGTATACTTATCCAAAATCAGTTTGGAGATATTAACATGTGAATATAATTTAAAATTATATTCCACATGTGTGTACGTAACTGTCTGAACCAGAATGGTGAAATCCAAAAGAATATATTTCATATATATATATCTTTGGAAGTCAGTTTTTAAACTTGTATAAACTTCCAGTAACTGCTCCTAACAGTTAGAATTTATCTCTATAAATTCTGGGAGTGTCATCTGATCAAACAGGGCAACGCAACTTATTTTGCATGATATCTTGATATATCACAGTTCAATAATTCTCCAGTAAGTTCTTATCAAAGCAACCTAAGAACTTTGTTTTCATCTTCTTGTATCCCATAAGATTTAATCTTGTTACCTCGTTGCTTTTGAAGAGGAAAGATTAAAAGCTTATAGGAAAGTGATATCACGCCTGAAGATCTCATTTCCTCTCCTGTTTTCTCCTCTTATCCGAATTTTTTTTTTCCAACATGATCAAAGAAATTAGATATAAGGTTGGTATAATTTTAGATATAATGAGGTCAAAGTTGTATATTCATTGTTTATGATTATGTGGGTGTTTGGTAAATAGCTGCTAGCTGATTGGGTTAGTTGATTTGACTAGCAGATAGCATTAGCTGATTGTAGAAAAATGTTTGGTAAATTAGTTGTTAGTTGATAATTGATTACATGCAAAAATGACTTTATCAAAAAGCTTATCAAAAAAGTTACTATGAGTAGCTTTTTGAATTTTAGCGTTTTGGAACAATGTTAATTCACTTATATTGATTGTTTAATCAAATCAATCAGATAATAATTGTCAAATAAGTCAAAACCTTTCATAAGCACTCAACTTTTTCACAAAAACCTTAAATCGTTTGAAAACATTACAAGCATTTGACTTTTGCTTAGCTTCATAAAGTAAACTCATATTTTCTTATTGAAATCATCAACGAAAGTAACAAAGTACTTACAACCTACATGTAAGCAAATCTCCCATGAACACAGATCTAAGTGAACAACTTCTAACTGTTTTGTGGCTCTCCTCGACTTGTCCATGGGAAATAGATCTCTACGCTTATTCTTAATCAAACCAATCTCACAAATACGATCAGATATATTCACAACAGGCAAATCAGAAACAAGTTTTTTCTTATATCATCACGGATAATTTAACCGAGAGAAATAAAATGCCCAAATAGCATATGCCACAACCAATTATCATCACGGATCTCAGAATTAAAGCAAGCAAGAAGTTCATGCTTNCCTCTCGAACAAGCTTGAACATTTCACTTTGCATTCTTTCTTTTGTTTTATGCATGCACTTGTGTATTTTAATATGTCCTGTTTTGCATGTTCACATGCATATGAGATATTAAAATATGAAGGTAATAGTTTGAAGTATATTTGCATGCATTGTTTTGAAATGTGTTACGTGAGGGACTTTTACCTCTCGAATGAGGCAGTGAGTTTACTAGTCTGCATGTGTTTTTCACTTTGAAATATTAAAGTGTTTATATAATTGTTTGAATTATATATTACATGCACTCTAAGTTTATCCTACGTATACTTATCCAAAATCAGTTTGGAGATATTAACATGTGAATATAATTTAAAATTATATTCCACATGTGTGTACGTAACTGTCTGAACCAGAATGGTGAAATCCAAAAGAATATATTTCATATATATATATCTTTGGAAGTCAGTTTTTAAACTTGTATAAACTTCCAGTAACTGCTCCTAACAGTTAGAATTTATCTCTATAAATTCTGGGAGTGTCATCTGATCAAACAGGGCAACGCAACTTATTTTGCATGATATCTTGATATATCACAGTTCAATAATTCTCCAGTAAGTTCTTATCAAAGCAACCTAAGAACTTTGTT
Source organism: Ipomoea triloba (assembly GCF_003576645.1). Lineage (NCBI taxonomy): Eukaryota > Viridiplantae > Streptophyta > Magnoliopsida > Solanales > Convolvulaceae > Ipomoea > Ipomoea triloba. Next base: position 11,314,316 of record NC_044924.1, on the reverse strand, counting down.
TTCATCTTCTTGTATCCCATAAGATTTAATCTTGTTACCTCGTTGCTTTTGAAGAGGAAAGATTAAAAGCTTATAGGAAAGTGATATCACGCCTGAAGATCTCATTTCCTCTCCTGTTTTCTCCTCTTATCCGAATTTTTTTTTTCCAACATGATCAAAGAAATTAGATATAAGGTTGGTATAATTTTAGATATAATGAGGTCAAAGTTGTATATTCATTGTTTATGATTATGTGGGTGTTTGGTAAATAGCTGCTAGCTGATTGGGTTAGTTGATTTGACTAGCAGATAGCATTAGCTGATTGTAGAAAAATGTTTGGTAAATTAGTTGTTAGTTGATAATTGATTACATGCAAAAATGACTTTATCAAAAAGCTTATCAAAAAAGTTACTATGAGTAGCTTTTTGAATTTTAGCGTTTTGGAACAATGTTAATTCACTTATATTGATTGTTTAATCAAATCAATCAGATAATAATTGTCAAATAAGTCAAAACCTTTCATAAGCACTCAACTTTTTCACAAAAACCTTAAATCGTTTGAAAACATTACAAGCATTTGACTTTTGCTTAGCTTCATAAAGTAAACTCATATTTTCTTATTGAAATCATCAACGAAAGTAACAAAGTACTTACAACCTACATGTAAGCAAATCTCCCATGAACACAGATCTAAGTGAACAACTTCTAACTGTTTTGTGGCTCTCCTCGACTTGTCCATGGGAAATAGATCTCTACGCTTATTCTTAATCAAACCAATCTCACAAATACGATCAGATATATTCACAACAGGCAAATCAGAAACAAGTTTTTTCTTATATCATCACGGATAATTTAACCGAGAGAAATAAAATGCCCAAATAGCATATGCCACAACCAATTATCATCACGGATCTCAGAATTAAAGCAAGCAAGAAGTTCATGCTTGATTTTCAAAGGAAATAGTCGATTTTAGGACATATTTAGCTTTGCAATCAAAACTCCCATAGCATATGCAATGGTACAACACTGCCTAAGTAATATTTATTTTTTTTGAAATAACCCTAAGTAATATTTATCTTATATCATACTTAACAAATTTTGGTGTAATTCAGGAATATAGAAAACATTGAATATAAAATTGTGAGTACCATCCTTCTATTGAATAGAGATTTTACCTTTTTTCAAAATTGACACTTTTGACTTATTGTCAAATGTCACTTTAGATCAAACTGATTCATCTAGTTTGGAGAACAATTCTTTCTTCCCACACATATGGCTACTACACCAGTATAAAAAAAACCATATATTTTCATCTGTAGAAAAACTAGTACTAGCTAAAAGTAAGGTTTCAGAACTCTAACCAGACTTTTCAGCAATGTTTGCTTGATTTCCACGATTGTCCTCGTTATACCAGCAATCTACAATCTTGTGTCCATATTTTCCACAATTGTAGCAATGACATAGAAATTTACCTTGTTTGGTATTACCTCCACCCCTTCCTTGGTTGGAGTTACCACATCGTCTTCTACTAGATCTTCCACGACCTCTACAAGACCTTTCATCTCTTTGACTAGAGCCAGTCATGTTAAGGGTGACTTGGCTCTTCAAAGCTTCTTCTGCTAGTGGTTCCGATTTTGACACAATCCTGTCAATATGACTTTCTAGAGTTAATTCTAGCAAATGTCCCTTGTCTTTGGTAGAAATTCCAAAATTAGCTCCATACTATCATTTTTGTCATTTAGCACCCTAAACTATCATATTTTGGACACTTTTGGTCATTTCAATGACTTTTTCAGTGAAACCCTATTTTAGGCAAAGGTATTTTCGTCTCTTCAATTTTTTCTCAATGAGTTAATTCTAGCGAGGGTCCCTTGTCTTTGGTCGCAATTCCAAATTTAGTCTCAGACAATCAATTTTGTCATTTAACAACCCAGACTGTCATATTTTGGAAACTTTTGGTCATTATGATGAATTTTCCAGGTGAAACCTATTTTAGGCAATGACATTTTCTGCTTTTCAACTTTTTTATTTTCTAATTTTATACGCCAATTTTTTTAGTCTCTTTAGTTGTGGATTGCACCATATCATTCACCCGACTCTTGACTTCATCTCCTTCAGCATGGCCCCAAATTGTCCTTCATCAATGGCGATACCGAGCACGTGAGGACCTCAGGGTACGGGGGGAATCATTTTGCAACGCAGTTGGAAAGCTCAAGATGTTGTCACCCGATTGGCTTCAGTCTAATCGCTATTGTTTTTGTCCATGATTCTGTGAATCATCTACTATAGTTGTAGAGAAAAATAAAAAATAAAAAAATAAAGAAGCATATTCTTTGTCATCGAAAAATACCCTTTCCTAAAACAGTGTTTCACCAGAAATATTCATCAAAAGGATCAAAAGTGTCTAAAATATGATAGTTTGGGGTGTTAAATGGTAAAAACGATTGTTTAGGACTAAATTTGGAAATTCCACAAAAGACAAGAGGCCTTCGCTGGAATTAACTCATTGGGAAAAATAATTAAAATATTAAAGAAACAAAAATACCCTTTCCTAAAATATGGTTTTATCGGAAAAGTCATCGGAAGATTAAAAGTGTTCAAAATATGATAATTTGGTGTGTTAAATGGTAAAAACAATAGTCTGAGACTAAATTTAGAATTATCACCAAAGACAAAAGACCACCGTTGAAATTAACTCTGATTTTCTATCATACTTTTTAGCTCTACAATTTATTACTACTCATGATATTAAAATGTATTGTACTACAAGCAAACTATTTATAGCAAAAGAAACTACAAACTATAGGTAAAAAAAATTTTAAAAAAACAACACTAACTCACATCAAACACCACTAAAGTAACTAACCACTAATTCCATTAAACAAAACTAACTTTTTTACTTGGTTTAATATTATAATAATATTAACAGACTCTTGATACCAAAGGTTAAATATATTAAATATAATATATCATAATATATAAAAAGAAAATTCTAGAAAAAGAAAGCAAAGCTTGTGTATTAAAAGAAATATAAATTTTCCTTGATGTCTTTGGCATACTGCACTAGCTATTTATAGTACAATAAATTGACAAACTCCTTAGAAATTAAAATACATTAAAACCATTTTCCTAATCCACTATTTTTGCCCAAATATAATCATCCATTAACTACTTCAGACTTGGTTTATCAACTAATAATAATAATAATAATAATAATAATAATAATAATAAATTATTATTATTATTATTATTATTATTATTATTATTATTATTATTATTATTATATGTTGGATCACTCATACTCATCGAGAATGTACATAAGTTGTACGCATGGACATCCACACTTCATCGGTAATTGTCACTACCACAAATATCTCATTTTTGTTTATCCTCATCTCCAAGTCGCCAAACCTTAACCACTAATGGCAAAGTAACAAAAACCACCCAAAACGTTTGTTATCAATAAGAAATGCATATTCTTTTTCTTCCTTTTTCATTTTTTTTTTAAAGTTAGAACTCTAATCCCGAGAGCTTCGCTACAGAGGTAAATTAAATTTTATAGGCCGGGTATGTCTTAAGGTGATTAAGGGGTGTTTGGTAGGATGGAATTGTAATTTCATTCCTATCAAATTTCATTGAATTACAATTTCATAGGTTGGTAAGAGAGAATTAAAATTTCATAGTTTGTGAAATTGTAATTTTAAGGTGATTTACTATTTTTTTTCTTTAATATGATGTTATAATTGTATAAGAATAAGAATATTTTAATTTTTATTCACTTTTTCGCCCTTTCAATTCTAAATCATTATATTTTTGCCTACCAAACAATGTAATTACAATTCCAATCTTATTTTTTTCTTACAGAATTGCAATTTCTTTTCCCCCAACAATTTTCCTGATTTTTGCACCACTGAGTTATGCATATTCTTATTTCTGGAAATAGATTTCAAATAAGAAAGAGTTAACAAATTACGAAATAAATTTATTCTAAAAAATCCAACTTATTTAACTATTTTCAGATGAAATTCGTAATTTAACAGAATATATTCATATCAAATAATTTTTTTCGCAAAGTGTGTGTGTATATATATTCGCTCACGCCTTTTCGTACGGATGTACGGTTATGCACCATTAGGTATGCATAAATGCAGTATAACATGTTCAGAAATGCATCAAGGCGAAATGCACAAATGCACCAAAAAAAATACGCCACACGTCTCAGGGTACGGTCACACACCACCAGGTATGCATAAATCCATCACAAAAATACAGCACAGTTTAGTGTATTTCTGAACATGTTGTGGTGCATTTTTGCATACCTAATGGTACATGATCGCACATCTACATGGGAACCAGACCATATATATAAATTATTTATGTTGCCAAGAACCTCGATCTACTTCTTATCACCCAAAAAAAAAAAATTGGATTGGGAAATTAAAATGCAATTATGGCTATAATGGAGTGTACGTAGTAGCCAGATACGTCCACACTTGAGAATTATTTTGAGATCAACAAAGATTTGTACTAAATTAATTAGTTTAATTTGCCACTGCACAGTGGCATATATAGCTATGCACCACCAGTTTTAGCAGCAAAAATCGCCCACAACCGTTCAATCTCGCCGGAAACGTCGTCGGTGGGGAGCTTATACCGGCAACAGGGGCACGTATTCCTCTTCCTAAGCCAAGGCAATATACAAATCCAATGAAACAAATGCTGACATGGCAGTTCACAAACATCTCTTCCTTCTCTCATCTCCTCCTTACATATCACACACTCCCACCCACTCGCGCTCACTTCCACGGACGGCAGCGCCACCACGGCCGCCACCGACGCCGACACTTCTCTGCCGTCCTTCCCGTCCCCGCCGCAGCCCATCGCGTTAACAAAGTTCCTACACTTAGCCACGAGCTCTACGTACTTGATTAGAATTTCGCAATTGGAAACGCCCATGTTGGAGAGGCTCAACGCGCTTTTAGTCGCGTGACGGCAGAGCTCGACGCGCCACCGTGACGGCGGCGAGTCGAGCGCGTGGGGGTCGTGCTGGTGGAGCTCGCAGAGGAGGAGGAGGAGGAGGAGGACGTCGAGGTCGCGGAGCTTCATCATGGGGGCGGTGGGGGGTTGCGGTGATCCGTGGCCGTGGATGTAATTGGCGAGGAGGGAGAGATTGGAGAGGAGGTGGCGGGAGATGAGGAGAGATTTGTGGTGGAGGGAGAGGGTGTGGAGGTGGTGGAGAGTGAGGGAGAAGAGGATGGGGGAGGAGAGGAGGGCGGAGACGCGGCGGGAGTGGTGGTGGAAGACGGAGGAGAGGTGGTGGGTGAGATGAGAGAGGTGGGAAGGGGAAAGAGATGAGAGTGCAGTTATGATTATAGTCTGAGATGAGGAAGAGGGGTTTGGGTGATCTTCTTCCATCTTCAATTGGGATGTTGTGTGGGAAAGAAAAGAGTTTGGGTGTGTATGGGTTTTATAGAAACCTCACTGTTACAAAAAAAAAATGTTCTAACTAAAAGTGCACATGATGATGAGAAACGGCAAATTATTGATGGACCATAGTTGTGTGGACCAAAAATAAAAAGTACATTATTTTTGTATTGTAGGTACATTATTTGACAGTATATATCAAATAATGTACCTTCAATACAAAAATAATATACCCTAAAATAATATATCTACAGTATAAAATTAATGTACCTTCAATACAAAAATAATGTATTTTTTATTTTTGATTCACACAGCTATGTGGACCATGATCCATGCAATAATGATTGATGAGAAATCACATGGGCCCTTTTTACTAAACCTGGCGTCTCGACTGGTTACTTTTTATATCGGGATTTAAAAATTAAATATATATGTGGTTAAAGCAATAAATTATTGAAGATTATCTTTAATTTATTTTAAAGGATATCTATTTTATGATTATTTTTGTTATAAAAACCATAAGTTTATAGCATACTAATTATTCAAATGATTTTTACCTCAAATTATTTCTGAGAGTTAATTCCGATAAGAAATGGTCCTTGATTATTATATTTATCAATTCTATCTCCATTTATAATTGGATCGTAAATGATCCATTAATTATTACTCCGGTAGTATTTATTAATTTTTATTCTTGACTTTTAATTTGATCATAAATGGTATCTTGACTATTAATTTTGTTTCAAATTTGGTCGTTCAGTTAAATATCAATTTACTAAACATTAAATTTAAGGGTGATAATGACCTTGTTTGGTAAATAATTGTTATATGATTGCGTTAGAGTGTATAACTAGTTGATAACATTAATTGATTGTAAAAAAGGTGTTTTGTAAATTAAATTAGTTGTTAGTTGATAGTTGTTTGGTATAATTTCTTTTCTCAAAAAGCTAATTGAAAAAGTTGTTTTAAGCATCTTTTTGAATTTTAGCATTTTGAAGTTACAAAAGCTGACTAACCAAACACTTTTTAACCAAGTCAAATAACTAATAGTTGTCAAATAAGTCAAAATTGACTGATAAGCTAACTATTATATTTTACCAAACATGCTAATGCAAAATTTTTGTTCTTCACATTCCCATTAATGATAAACCCATTGTTTTAAATTTATGAAACCAAATTAACTATCTTAACAACAAGTCAATTTTTACATTATCCTTAAATTTAATATTTATTAAATAATGGATCATTTATGGACCAATTGAAAATGGATATAAAAATTGATAAATGTCAATAATTGATAGATAGTTCTTAGGATTGTTGTAATTTAGCCTTCTAATTAACTCAGTTTCCGTGTGATAGTTGTACGGTAACACGTCGATTGTACGTATGAACAATATTGCAAAATGGAATGGAAGAGTAGAGAGAAAAGAGTAACACAAGATGTAGAGCAAAATAACATAATATCTTCAAGATCCATTTCATTAAGCCTTCACCATCAATTTATACTAATTCATACAACCTTTCATATTCTTTAACATAAATAATGTAATAAGTAGAAGGCAAATAAAGTGTCTCAAGTTTAATGGTTATCAATAAAGTATTTATAACAAGAATTAAGTTTCTAAAGAATGTTGATGGATAAATCATGAACGGACCCGTCATGGGTCAAGGGCCGGGGCGAGTGTTGTTGAGACCTGAGAAATGGCGTGGGCCGACCCGGGCACAACCGAGGCCGAGCCTCGTGCTCGGCCGGGGCTTTGGGTCTCGGTTGACGATGTCTTCTCCGGGTTTGTTAGGACAAAGCTAGTATAAAAACACTCCGACTTGTCTAGTTAGGACACGATTTGTCTGAATAGTATTCTTGTCTTGTTATTACACCGATTTCTCCTTGTAATAGTGTTGTTATCATTAATACAAGTTTAATCCCCGAGATTATCCACTTTTGTCCTATTGTTATCATGTTCATTGTTCTATCCTAACTTGTCAACCTCTTAAATCTTATCGGCGGGTTTATTAATTCAGACTACTCGGGTTAATTAAATCTATCAAATGTATTAGGAGTTTCTACCAACATAAGCTTATCGAATTGTGTTATTGTGACATATATCTTTGAGGTGGATGCGGTCTTAAAGAATTTATAGGTTTAAATGCCTTAAATTATTTACTTACTACTTTTGATTATATTCTTTTTGCTTGTTTAATTTATTGTTAATTAATTGTAGGAAAAATTGTATTTTTCGTCCCTAAGTTATAAGGTAATTGTAGAGTTTGTCTCTAAATATTAATCTTACCTACTTTTCGTTTCTAAGTTATTATTGATGTTGTACTTTTATAATTATAATTAAAAGTTGAAATTATAATAAATAGGGTATAGTAATAAGGTTAGATGATTTGGAGTGGTAGACTCTACAAAAAAATCCTATAAGCATTCGAGGAAGGGGGTCGATATTGAGTATTGATCCATGTGGAATGGTGGACCACAAAAAAAATGTTTTAGAAAATTACTTAAAACATTCGAGATACATATACCCTTAGAATATGCAACAAATCACTAGCATACTCCCGAAAGGAATATTCAAAGTAGTTAATATATGCATGATTCCCGTAATTAAAGGTCACGAGTTTGATTTCATGTAAACATCATTTTGGTCGATCATCTTATTTCACGATGTTTTTCTAATGCGATTTACCTTTCCCTTGTGATTTGCAAGCTATTATAAACGAACAAGATTTATCCCGTGCACACCCTCAAATAATGACTATAAGCTTTCATTGTCACCCAAAAATAAATCACTACCATAGAAAGTGTACGTATATTTATGATTAGATGCATAACATATAATCATATATATATGGTAAATTTTACAATGGTGATTGATTTGTAAAATAATTGTAAATTGTGCTTTGCTAAAAGTATATATATTGGGATTAGAGAGAATACAACTTTGTAAAGCACAGAGTATATATACTTCAAAATATCCTAAAAATTATTCTAAAATATACTTTGTGATTAATTTTAATCACTTGATATGATGAAAATATCCTGTTTATTTTATTTTTAGTAAGAAAAATAAAATAATTAATTAATATGTATATTATACATCTATACCTAGTGGGCTAGTGGGGGTAATGATAGAGTGGTAACAGGAATTGAGCAAGCGCGATTATGGATGCTACTGTAGAGTAGTATTTGGCGAAATGTAAGGCAAGGGGTTATGAAAGTATACAATATATATTATGCATATGCATATGAATATGGGGAACAGCGGTGTGGAACCTTGGGGAGTGAGGTGATGGAGTAATATGGAAGGGAGTGGATGGGTATGTCTGGCCTTTGTCCGCAACCATGTGTCCACTTCCTCCCTACTTTTCTTTTCATTATCTCTTTGTTTACAAACATGAAAAACAACAAACACAAGACCAAAAAAATATTGATTAGGCCATATATATTCGATCTTGAAATGTATATATATTGTTCTAGCTAGGCCATATAACAACAGGTTTATTCATTCTCATTTGGCACCGCACACTTTATATATATCGTGTTTTTATATATACGTGTATAGTGTTGATAAGATTGATTCTAATTATATTGGTTCTGATATTTGATCTCTTCCTTCTCAATAGTGGTATGCGTTCATCGATGCGTTGTGTTGCTTAACTCCATTGTCCCCACATGAGAGGAGTGGGTTCGAGCCTCAGTGAAGATGATATTGACTCTTTGTGCTTCATTTAGTTGAGAAAGTAGCTGTTCCTTGACTCTTCGTGCTTCATTTGATTGAGAAAGTAGTTATGAACAGATATTCCAGTGTAACAGAGTTAATAGTACTAAAAGAAAAAACTCCATTGCCCTCTTTATTTTATTCTTTTCGAATTTTGGGCAGTATTGTGATTGGTGATAAGTATATTATATTCATTCCACCCCTTGATCTTGCCTACAACAAATCTTATGAACTTGCACGTATCTTAGTGCCAAGTACAATGCTTTTGTATAGAAATTGAAATCAGAATTTAGAAATTGTATAATATAGGGAAAGGGTCAAATTCAACTCTAAACTTTATATAAAAAATTAATTAGACGTTTAACTTTAAAAAAATACAATTAAATTCTTAAATATGTTATTTTTTAGGAAAAAGGGTCAAATCAACCCCCTAAGTGAACCGGATAGTGCAATTAACCCCCTAAGTAAAATAAGCTTCATATATGTCCCTTAAACCGGTAAAAAGATGCAATTAAGCCCATTTATTACCTATGCTGCCGGTTAATGCTTAGGTGTCGCCAACATGGATTCAATTTGACACTATTTATCCTAAGTGGAATTGTTTTTTATTTAAAAAAAAATAAATGCACTAAAGCCCTAATCTTTGTTCCCGTAGAATTGTTCTTCTCACATATGATCCCGTAGAACTGTTCTTCCCGTAGATCTCGTCTTCTCACTTACGATCAAAAAAATAATCGTACTAAGCCCTCTCTACTCACAGTTGATCAGAAGACGCCATAGCCAGAATCGAATTAATCCCATAGTCGCCGTAGAAGACTTAGGGATAGCAGCAGTACAAGAACGACTTCGCTTTCGTACACAAAGGTAAGAATTGTTTGATAGTGTTGAGTTTATTGCTAGAATGGTAGCAGTAGAATGATGAATATTAGAAACCTTACCTGGAATGGTAGAAGTAGAAGACTTAGGGATAGCAGCAGTAGAACCAGAAATCTTACCAGGAATGGTAGCAGTAGAAAACTTAGGGATAACAACAGTAGAACTAGCCTGACCTAACCAAAGAATGGTGTTTCTTGTTTCTGTTAGCCATCTTAAAATGATGAAATATTTTACACTATCTTTGCTGCTCATCACGCTGCTCATCCCACTGCTCATCCATGGCAGGCTCTTTATTATTTAACTTGCAGGAAACAGAATCCTAGTTTTAATACTAAGTTTGTGAATGCTTGGTAGGCCCTCTCTGTAGTTGATAATGGAGACATGGTGTGTTGTTGTGGTCCCCAAAAGTATTTTTTTCAGTTGTATAATAACTCAATTGTTGTTGTGGTCCCTCTCTGTACTATTTATGTCAACCATATTATTGTTGTTGCTTTAATTAGTGCTTTATACACTAGACTATTGAGTAGCTCTAAAAGCAAGGCACAACTCTTTACATTTTTTTTTGAAAACAGTAGGCACAACTCTGATTAATGCTTTACTTTATTGAGCATAAAATTATATAGTAGACAATTGAGCATTACTGCTGTTTTGATTAATGCTTTATTTTATTTGTTTTAGGATGTTTGAAGTTTGATTAATGCTTTATTTTATTTGTTTTAGGATGTTTGAAGTAGCTGAGTTAATATATTTTATTTGTTTTAGGATGTTTGAAGTAGCTGAGTTAATACTTCATCATGGAGGTAGGATGTTTGAAGTAGCTGAGTTAATACTTCATCATGGAGGTACCTTTGAAAAAAATTCTAGGTTGTCGTATATAAATGGTGAGGTAGAAGTCATTGACATTGACCCATATAAGATTTCATCTCTTCACCTAATGAAATATATCAAAGAAGACAGATATGGACAGGTTGTTGCACTTTACTTTAAGGCAGTAGAGCAGTCTTTGGAGATGCTTGAACTATTATATGATGATCACAGTACATTAAGAGCAGTTAATTTGGCTAGTAGATGTGGTAAGGTCGACATTTATGTTGACCATGGGATTCAAGAGGCAGAAGTAGTTCCTAACTTGTGTTTACCTTCCTCTATACCTGAGTGCGATGATGATTGTGATATAGATGTTGAACCTATAGATGAGATGAGGACTAGTAAGCAACAAATTGAAGAAGAGACCGATGTGACTGAAAATACAAACAATGATGAACATAGGCAGCAAGCTGGAGGTGACAATGGATTTGAAGATAGACCACAAACTGCACAAACTGGAGGTGATAGTGGATGTGAAGATATGGCTGCATTTTGTGAAGATTATGATTCCGATGACCCTCCAAGTTATGAAATAGGTAGTGAGGATAATGTGAATGATGTTGGTGACCATTCTAGTAAGGTTAAGTTCCCCTCATATAACCCAAAAGTCTATCCACCACTTTTGGAAGCAGGTTTATTGTTTGAAGATAGCAACCAATTTAAACAAGCCATAATTAGTTATGCTGTGTACACAAAGAGAAACCTTAGAATTACTAAGAATGAGCCAAGTAGAATCAGAGTTAAGTGCGAAGAAAACTGCCCTTTCTATTGTTGTGGTCGTTGGGATCAAAGGTATCATTGTTTTCAACTTAGAAGAATAACTGATGATCATAGATGCAACATTGCAGTGAAGCTAGGTATAGTGAGCCAGAAGTGGCTAGAGGATAAGTACGAAGATAAAGTCATTGCAGACCCAACATTTGGTATTGTTGAGTTGAAGAAGCATATTGAGTCAGAGCTCAAAATCAGTTTGACAATTAGCATGGTTAGGAGGGCAATCAGGTCAATTGTGAAGAAAGTTAATGCTGGTTTTGATGATCAGTTCAAAAGACTAAGAGATTATGCTCAGGAATGCTTGAACTCAAATCCAGGGAGTACTATAAAAATAAAAACAAGTAGAGTTGTAGAAAATGCTCCTTGCACATTTCAAAGAATATATGTATGTTTTGGAGCATTAAAGAGGGGGTTTGCACAAGGATGTAGAAAAGTGGTTGGCTTAGATGGATGTTTGCCAGAATCTGTAATTTTAAACTGCCAAAATCTGAATTTTTAAACTGCTAGAAACTGCCTTCCTTATGCAATCTGCTAGACTTCCTTATGCAATCTGCATATTAACACATTTAGGGCTTAAGTAAACTGCATATTAACACACAAATTAGAATAACACACAAATCTGCAATCTGCACTTTTAAACTGCATATTAACACACAAATTAGAATATGTAAACTGCCTCTTCATATCAGAATATTTAAACTGCCAGAATCTACATTCTACTTTTTATGCAGGGGTTAACTACTGTGATCCAAAAACTATTTCCAGAAGTAGAGCATCGAAACTGTGCTCGACATATTCATGCAAATTGGAGTAAAAAACATAGAGGCATGGTATTCAAGAAACTATTCTGGAAATGTGCAAAGGCAACAACTACCTCCCAATTTGATGAAGTTGTAAAAGAATTGGCCAAGAGAGACCCTAAAGCAAGTGAGGATTTATTGAAGTACCCACCTAAGCTTTGGTGTAAAGCATTCTTCCGGACGAATGTTAAATGTGATGCTGTAGACAATAACATGTTAGAAGCTTTTAATGGCACTATCGTAAAAGCAAGATCAAAGCCTATAGTGCCAATGCTTGAAGATATCTGTGTTGCCATGATGAGGAGGATTGCTGAAAAANTTAGGATGTTTGAAGTAGCTGAGTTAATACTTCATCATGGAGGTACCTTTGAAAAAAATTCTAGGTTGTCGTATATAAATGGTGAGGTAGAAGTCATTGACATTGACCCATATAAGATTTCATCTCTTCACCTAATGAAATATATCAAAGAAGACAGATATGGACAGGTTGTTGCACTTTACTTTAAGGCAGTAGAGCAGTCTTTGGAGATGCTTGAACTATTATATGATGATCACAGTACATTAAGAGCAGTTAATTTGGCTAGTAGATGTGGTAAGGTCGACATTTATGTTGACCATGGGATTCAAGAGGCAGAAGTAGTTCCTAACTTGTGTTTACCTTCCTCTATACCTGAGTGCGATGATGATTGTGATATAGATGTTGAACCTATAGATGAGATGAGGACTAGTAAGCAACAAATTGAAGAAGAGACCGATGTGACTGAAAATACAAACAATGATGAACATAGGCAGCAAGCTGGAGGTGACAATGGATTTGAAGATAGACCACAAACTGCACAAACTGGAGGTGATAGTGGATGTGAAGATATGGCTGCATTTTGTGAAGATTATGATTCCGATGACCCTCCAAGTTATGAAATAGGTAGTGAGGATAATGTGAATGATGTTGGTGACCATTCTAGTAAGGTTAAGTTCCCCTCATATAACCCAAAAGTCTATCCACCACTTTTGGAAGCAGGTTTATTGTTTGAAGATAGCAACCAATTTAAACAAGCCATAATTAGTTATGCTGTGTACACAAAGAGAAACCTTAGAATTACTAAGAATGAGCCAAGTAGAATCAGAGTTAAGTGCGAAGAAAACTGCCCTTTCTATTGTTGTGGTCGTTGGGATCAAAGGTATCATTGTTTTCAACTTAGAAGAATAACTGATGATCATAGATGCAACATTGCAGTGAAGCTAGGTATAGTGAGCCAGAAGTGGCTAGAGGATAAGTACGAAGATAAAGTCATTGCAGACCCAACATTTGGTATTGTTGAGTTGAAGAAGCATATTGAGTCAGAGCTCAAAATCAGTTTGACAATTAGCATGGTTAGGAGGGCAATCAGGTCAATTGTGAAGAAAGTTAATGCTGGTTTTGATGATCAGTTCAAAAGACTAAGAGATTATGCTCAGGAATGCTTGAACTCAAATCCAGGGAGTACTATAAAAATAAAAACAAGTAGAGTTGTAGAAAATGCTCCTTGCACATTTCAAAGAATATATGTATGTTTTGGAGCATTAAAGAGGGGGTTTGCACAAGGATGTAGAAAAGTGGTTGGCTTAGATGGATGTTTGCCAGAATCTGTAATTTTAAACTGCCAAAATCTGAATTTTTAAACTGCTAGAAACTGCCTTCCTTATGCAATCTGCTAGACTTCCTTATGCAATCTGCATATTAACACATTTAGGGCTTAAGTAAACTGCATATTAACACACAAATTAGAATAACACACAAATCTGCAATCTGCACTTTTAAACTGCATATTAACACACAAATTAGAATATGTAAACTGCCTCTTCATATCAGAATATTTAAACTGCCAGAATCTACATTCTACTTTTTATGCAGGGGTTAACTACTGTGATCCAAAAACTATTTCCAGAAGTAGAGCATCGAAACTGTGCTCGACATATTCATGCAAATTGGAGTAAAAAACATAGAGGCATGGTATTCAAGAAACTATTCTGGAAATGTGCAAAGGCAACAACTACCTCCCAATTTGATGAAGTTGTAAAAGAATTGGCCAAGAGAGACCCTAAAGCAAGTGAGGATTTATTGAAGTACCCACCTAAGCTTTGGTGTAAAGCATTCTTCCGGACGAATGTTAAATGTGATGCTGTAGACAATAACATGTTAGAAGCTTTTAATGGCACTATCGTAAAAGCAAGATCAAAGCCTATAGTGCCAATGCTTGAAGATATCTGTGTTGCCATGATGAGGAGGATTGCTGAAAAACGTAGATCTTTGGATAAGTGGCAAGGAAATCATGGTCATCTTATCTTAAAGAAATTAAACCAAAATGTGTTGGATAGTGTTGGATGGCATGTTGACTTTAATGGCGTTGATGGATTTGAGGTAAAGCAAGGAAAACACCAATTCAAGGTTAAACTATTGGAGAGGACATGTAGTTGTAGAGCATGGGATTTGAGTGGCATACCTTGTATACATGCTGTATGTGCAATCTTTGATAGGAAAAAAGATCCAGTTGATTATGTACATCGATGCTACAGTAAGGAAATGTACGAAATGACTTATTCTCATGCACTTGAACCAATTAATGGGGAATTGTTTTGGCCGAGAACAGACTTGGAAGAGATTGGAGCACATATACCAAGGAGAATGACTGGGCGTCCCAAGAAAAGAAGGAATCCTGAGGAAAATGAGCCACGTCATTCTAAGACCAAAATGTCTAGTGAGGAAAATGAGCCACGTCATTCTAAGACCAAAATGTCTAGGAAAGGAGGATCAATTAGTTGTTCCATGTGTAAGGAGAGTGGACATAATAAGAGATATTGTCCAAGAAAAACAACAGAAGCTAGAAATGTGCCATTAAACGTAAGTGTTACTAAAACTTTTATTCACTTTTTATACTATTTTATATTTCATACTTGCATAATTGAAACTTTATGATTGGTATTTGTTATAGTCTAGCCAAGCAGGGGAATGAGCTTGGACATGATGGACTTCATGCAAATGGTGTTGAAGGAGCAAAAGTGGCAGACAATGTAGTAGAACTTGTTCTATTTTGTAAAATGTACATTGTCATCATCTTAAGGATTGCTCAATGTTATTTTTTTGTAATGCTAAAATGTGGGTTGTTGCTAGGAAGTTAACTATGACCTTTTTGTAATAGATGGTGGACAAGTACTGAATGAAAATTATTATATTTTGTTCACTGCTCTTTGTGTGACTGCCATAATCATTGTATGCAAATTAGTGTACATGTTTGTTTGTTTGTGATATGGACTCTAGTTTACATGTTTGTTTGTTTATATGACCTCAATACCTTTAATTTGTTTGTTTGTAATATGAATTCCAGAGTACATGCACTGCCATAATCATTGTATATGAATGCAGTGTGGATAACTAATACCTTGCTACTGCCATCATCATTCTCATTGCAATTGTTCAATGTACACTACCATCAAGTAACCTTAAATCAACATAGGAACATACTCAAAATTTACACTACTGTGCTAGAAATTACATAATAAATAAATTGCTACAACTATTACACTAAAAATCACCCACATTCTCTTCATTTTCTTAATTTCCCCATATTGAAGTTCCAAATCCCTTCGTAGGTGTTTGATTTCATCTTGCAATTTCAATATCACCCTTTTCAACTCATGAATTGGCATATTGTTCACATCATTCACAGCTTCAACATCATTAGCCAAGATCAACATCATTAGCCAAGATATGCTCTTTCCATACAAAGAAACCACATCCTCCATCCTGTAAAATAAATATTGTATAAGTTCAACTACACAAATGAATTAACTACAGACTATGCTCAATAGATTCAACGAAAATAATTATATACTTTGTTGAATTAACAGAGTCAGAGTATTGATTTCATTCTTTAATCATAGTAAAGAATGAATACAATTTGAAAAGAATTCATCATAGTATTGATTCATACTATGTGGAGCAACCATGCTATTCTCGTACAATTTTTGACAGTAAATGGATTCATAAACACAAGCAGAACACATAGAATTTCAAATAAGTAAATGGATTCATAAGTGAAATGCAATTTTAGCTAGACAATATAGAATTCCAAAACACACCTTATATCTCTGCAAATAAGTAAATGGATTCATGAACATATATAATTCCACTCATAATACTCTGCAAATTTCATGAACAAAAGTAGAACACCATATAATTCTTATATCATATACAAAAGGGAAAAACCTTATATCTTTGACACCCAAAAAATTTTTGCCCATTATCTCGTGTATGACACAATGGCGCTTTTAACCCACAACGACAATAGATTGCTGGCTCATAATGGAGATTTGGTCTCAAATAAGTCGATGAAAATGGCGACCCACTCTGACAGGAAGAAGACATTTCGAAGAAGACGAGTGTAATGACTGATGATTGAGCAATTCCAGAATGCGAGAAAGATTAAAGAGCTTAACTGTTCTGGCCTGGGTTGNGAAAATGAGCCACGTCATTCTAAGACCAAAATGTCTAGGAAAGGAGGATCAATTAGTTGTTCCATGTGTAAGGAGAGTGGACATAATAAGAGATATTGTCCAAGAAAAACAACAGAAGCTAGAAATGTGCCATTAAACGTAAGTGTTACTAAAACTTTTATTCACTTTTTATACTATTTTATATTTCATACTTGCATAATTGAAACTTTATGATTGGTATTTGTTATAGTCTAGCCAAGCAGGGGAATGAGCTTGGACATGATGGACTTCATGCAAATGGTGTTGAAGGAGCAAAAGTGGCAGACAATGTAGTAGAACTTGTTCTATTTTGTAAAATGTACATTGTCATCATCTTAAGGATTGCTCAATGTTATTTTTTTGTAATGCTAAAATGTGGGTTGTTGCTAGGAAGTTAACTATGACCTTTTTGTAATAGATGGTGGACAAGTACTGAATGAAAATTATTATATTTTGTTCACTGCTCTTTGTGTGACTGCCATAATCATTGTATGCAAATTAGTGTACATGTTTGTTTGTTTGTGATATGGACTCTAGTTTACATGTTTGTTTGTTTATATGACCTCAATACCTTTAATTTGTTTGTTTGTAATATGAATTCCAGAGTACATGCACTGCCATAATCATTGTATATGAATGCAGTGTGGATAACTAATACCTTGCTACTGCCATCATCATTCTCATTGCAATTGTTCAATGTACACTACCATCAAGTAACCTTAAATCAACATAGGAACATACTCAAAATTTACACTACTGTGCTAGAAATTACATAATAAATAAATTGCTACAACTATTACACTAAAAATCACCCACATTCTCTTCATTTTCTTAATTTCCCCATATTGAAGTTCCAAATCCCTTCGTAGGTGTTTGATTTCATCTTGCAATTTCAATATCACCCTTTTCAACTCATGAATTGGCATATTGTTCACATCATTCACAGCTTCAACATCATTAGCCAAGATCAACATCATTAGCCAAGATATGCTCTTTCCATACAAAGAAACCACATCCTCCATCCTGTAAAATAAATATTGTATAAGTTCAACTACACAAATGAATTAACTACAGACTATGCTCAATAGATTCAACGAAAATAATTATATACTTTGTTGAATTAACAGAGTCAGAGTATTGATTTCATTCTTTAATCATAGTAAAGAATGAATACAATTTGAAAAGAATTCATCATAGTATTGATTCATACTATGTGGAGCAACCATGCTATTCTCGTACAATTTTTGACAGTAAATGGATTCATAAACACAAGCAGAACACATAGAATTTCAAATAAGTAAATGGATTCATAAGTGAAATGCAATTTTAGCTAGACAATATAGAATTCCAAAACACACCTTATATCTCTGCAAATAAGTAAATGGATTCATGAACATATATAATTCCACTCATAATACTCTGCAAATTTCATGAACAAAAGTAGAACACCATATAATTCTTATATCATATACAAAAGGGAAAAACCTTATATCTTTGACACCCAAAAAATTTTTGCCCATTATCTCGTGTATGACACAATGGCGCTTTTAACCCACAACGACAATAGATTGCTGGCTCATAATGGAGATTTGGTCTCAAATAAGTCGATGAAAATGGCGACCCACTCTGACAGGAAGAAGACATTTCGAAGAAGACGAGTGTAATGACTGATGATTGAGCAATTCCAGAATGCGAGAAAGATTAAAGAGCTTAACTGTTCTGGCCTCCAGAATGCGAGAAAGATTAAAGAGCTTAACTGTTCTGGCCTCCAGAATGCGAGAAAGATTAAAGAGCTTAACTGTTCTGGCCTGGGTTGAAGAAAACGATGGATTTTTACGTCGCTGTGTTCGAAGAGGAGAGGAAAACGATGGATTTTTACGTCGCTGTGTTCGAAGAGGAGAGATTGACGATAGAGAAGACAAAGATAAGAAGAACAGTTCTACGGGAACAAAGATTACGGCTTTAGTGCATTTATTTTTTTTTAAATAAAAAACAATTCCACTTAGGATAAATAGTGTCAAATTGAATCCATGTTGGCGACACCTAAGCATTAACCGGCAGCATAGGTAATAAATGGGCTTAATTGCATCTTTTTACCGGTTTAAGGGACATATATGAAGCTTATTTTACTTAGGGGGGTTAATTGCACTATCCGGTTCACTTAGGGGGCTGATTTGACCCTTTTTCCTATTTTTTATCAAATAAGTCCAATTTATGGGTAACCTGTTGGTTAATGGTAAAATTAAAATATTGAAATTTTAATATGATTTTATAATACAATTTTTTATAAATTCCTAATAGGATTCTATAAGTTTCAATATTCTAATTTTAAGGTAGGAATCTATACAGAATTGTATTATAGAATTCTATTAAGACTTCAATATAATATTCTAATTTTAAGTTAGTAAAATTAACACATTTGATGTTATGATTATTAAGAAACAAATTGACAATTTTTTTGAAATTCGCAATAAAGAAACAAATTGCCTAAAGAATTTGACGCTAAACTTTCGTTATATTTGACGGAAAGAATTTGGTAAAATTATAAAGGATTAGGATATATTAAGAATTTAATTGGAGATTATTGCACAATAAGAAGAACACAAAGTATAATATGTTATAGCATACTATTACATCAACATTTTTTTTAGTTCCAGTCAAGGGTCTAACAACTCTTATAATAATTGTAGACGTAAATGTAGATATAAATATAGAAAGCTTAAAATAATAACTTTTTTAAATGCTACCCAAGAGTTCATACCGTAATGGGTCATATATGTGGCATTCATGAGGAAAAAGGAAACATTTTTGTGAAATTATTTAATTACCCTTGACAGTTTTTGTAATATAATTTTTTTTTTTTTTATGATACAATAGATTCTATTAATAGCTTGGTTAAAACTGCCCATTTATAAATAATTAAAGAGAAAAAAATGAATATTGTAATAATTCATTGTTTGAATCTACAATATGAATATATTTTTTTTTGAACATACAATATGAATATATTTAAATGACAAAAATTGCCATTTTCCATTATAAATATAAAAAGTCTTTCCAATCAAACCAAAACAATATTAAACTTGTTCATTTTAATAAAATAAAGAAAAGAAAAGAAAAAGGGACAATCATGGACATCTACAATTTTGAATAGCAGTGACTGTCATTGATGGACAATTATAACTATCTTGATGGTGGATATGACTGATTATTATGAAAAATATTACTCTTATTTCTAAATTATATTCCCAACTTTTACTTCTCATGTGGTCTAATGGCACTCTATTGCACCCCATGTGGAAGGGGTGAGTTCGAGCCTCAGTGGAGGTGCTGTTGTCTCTTTGTAATACTACAGTGTAACAGAGTCAGTAGTACTAAAAAAAACTTTTCTTTTACTCATAAAATTTTGATTTTGACATTTTTATTGGAACTCACGGGATGGAAATACAATTAGGGAGTAAAAGTGAGGAAGTAGATATAGGGAGTACATGTAGTAAAACTCGATTAATATTCTAGAAGACGGTTATTGAAAAAAAAAAGATTTTTAAGAAATTATATACTTAAGATTTGGGTAAGCATCTGAATATCTGATAGTCACACAATTGTTATGCTATGGACCTGTGTCCACCTTGCAAGGTGGACCCTGATCCATGTTCACAAGTATAGAACTCTATATTTATAATTTTAGAACTCTATATTCACAATTACAGAACTCTACGTTCCCAATTTTTGAACTCTATATTTACAATTACAAAACTCTATGTTCGTAATTTCAGAACTCTATATTCAATAGTATAACACAATCTTTGAATCTATATAACAAAATTGTGAATATTGAGTAATGTAATTTTGTATATTGAGATTTAAAATTGTGAATATAAAGTTCTAAAATTCTGAACATAGAATTTTAAAACTGTGAACATAAAATTCTAAAATTGTGAACATAGATGATGGTAAATATGTTACCGGAATATAGTTTGTATTATTAGTTCAGTACAATTAGTAGTATAATAGTGTTTGAGGACAGTAGTGTTGTGTGTCAGAAACAGAGTGTCCCCCCACCCTCGATAACAGACTATTCGTTTATATCTACTACAAACAACTCTCCGTGTAACGTACATTTAATCCTATCTGTACTAAGTGCTGGTAATAACAACAAGGCATAATTCCTCTCCAAAGTGCCATCCTTGTGTAACGGGTGACCATTTATCTGCCTTCGGGTCAGTGTTTGTGGTTCGGGTCGGATACTGCTGGCTCAATTACTCTCTCAATAGAGTTTTAAAATTGTGAATATAGACCTAGGTCCACCTTATAAGGTGGACGCAAATTCCACAGCATAATTTGTCATAGTCACATGAAGGTCATGTTAATAGTGATCAATTGATTACCTATTATTTGAATTTAATTACACTTTTTGTCACTTTTGGGAATTTTAATGAAAATTTTAAATTAGTCAATTGCACTATTTACTAGACTTAAGAGATTTATTTAATCATTTTTTTCCAAAACAAATTATACCATAATAATATATAAAATATGTATTACATAATTGGCTAGGAAGTTGAACGGCAGAACCAAATGTAATACAAATTACATAATCATATACTTAATTAAAATTTTTTAATAATCAATCACCAAATAAGATTCATGTATAATAGTTAAGGGACCAAAAGCGAACTCTCTTCCTTTAATTATTACACTTTTTATTATTTTAAATTTCTCTTATAATAATAATAATAATAAAACATGTCAGCAACAGCTATCCGGTGATTTTCAAATAAGGCCTAAGTCATTAAAAATTATAACTAATCCTGCTACAATTAGGGGTAAAATTCATTGGAAGTATCCTTTTAGAACTATAAAGATATAAACACATCCAATACTCAACAATCAGAGTGGCGCAGCGGAAGCGTGGTGGGCCCATAACCCACAGGTCCCAGGATCGAAACCTGGCTCTGATAGAGTAGCTTCCACCCACTTTTTGCCCTTTACAGCGCCCTTGCCCCCTCCCTAAAGGCACCCGAGTACATGCACAACAAAGGCTTTGTTTTACCCCAAAGCAATGTGGAACAAAATATACATGGAAACTGAAAGGATTGGCCTTTGCGCTCAAGTTCTCTGGTTTTTATCTTTTCCTTTTTGAGCCAAAGGAGGTAGAAGAATCAAATCACCAGTGGCATAGAATAGTGTTTCAGTAGAGAAACAAAAGTCAAAGAGACCAAGAAGACAACTTGTTTGAAATAATATGCTTTATTATACTGAGTTGTGCCAAAACAATTACTGTAAATTGTTTCTATTTACATAGTATGTTAGCCACTCGCATTTTACTACATTGAAGATTACATGCCTTTTACTATACAAAATCAAACTGACTATTAGCTTATGAGATGCATATCTAAAAACATGTATGAAGTTCTAAATGACATGGGTAAGAGGACCAATGCCCAATTCATCCGCAATCTCATCGTCCTCTTCGAAGAGTCTCAGGAACCGCGCTTGCTCTTGTAGCCTCTTCCTTCTCTGCCAAAACTTGTATGAAGCTACCACACCAAGAACCAAAACTACCGAGACCAAAGCAGTGATTCCCACCACTAAAGCCATGTTCTTTGTTTTCTCATTTTGAGGACTCCAGTCATCTGGAGCTACAGAATATAGAAGGCAATAAAGGTAAAAGTTACAAGAATGATTAGAAGAAATAAGCAAACAAATTCAATTAGGATAAGAGAGAGGAACACTCACCACCTACAGGAATACACTCTGGGCACAAAAACGTTGCATTGAGCTCTTTCTCCTTGAAATGGATGTATTTGCCATCAACACTTGAAAAATCAGAAGCACAAAACTCCCATTCATCTATATCATGCAGCATTATTGTACCCTCCTCATAAAAGCCACATCTCTTGCATTTTTTCATATGGAGTTCGGAAAGAGGCTGAAACATCAAATGCAATTCCAACATTATGCTCTGATAGGAACTTCCATGTCATATTTTCACATTCGGTTATTTATGAAAATCCAGTTATCAAACACGCATTCAGAAAATGCAAATTCGTAGGAGAATTCAAGTCTGTTAATAGTATATATTCTTGGTGAGATGATTTAAAAAATCAACTTTCTTTCAGTGTCCAGAGTGTGGAAGGATCACATATTCAGTTCAGGATGGAAGTAAATTTAGCTTCAAAAATTGTCAACGGGAGAAAATGTCAAATGGACAGTATCTAAAAGTAATAAGATTCTTGAAGTTAGCAGGACAGAAATAAAAATGAAAACTTGATCATGTATGGTTCTCCCATCAACAAAAATAGTGAGCCAACCTCAAAAACTAATAATTGGATTTGCTTTTTTGTTATTCATGGTGGTGCCAATCAGAAAGAGTTTGAGAGCGCCTCACACTTCATTTAGCTTTCTTAGGCCTCAAGGAGAACCTGCCAAAGAATTACTGATGGAAGATTGTCTTCAACAGGGTAAAGTATTACCCTTCAGAACTAGTCTTCAACTTTGCCTCATCAAACTTGAAATTCCGGAAGATAATGAATGGGTCAAAAACATTGTGGTTCTTTATTTTCTTTACACTATTTTAATATTTCATTTGTTTACAATTCTTTTGATCATTTCCAAGAAAGACCTACCTTTGAACTAGATTCATCTGGCACCGTCTACCAGATTTTGCCAAATAATTGAAACATGCACTTCGGATTTGCAGAACAATAGGGTAATTCATATGTCACTTTCTTCCCCATTCCCTAGTCCAATTACTGTAGTTGAAAGCCAATGCCTTCAAGAAACACTTATCCAGTCTTACATTCTCCCTATAACCACTAACCTACTCAATGACATCACCCATCACTCAAAACAGAACACTTCCCCGTGTTACCAATTACCATTAGGTCCTCTAGACCCCATCGCCAACCTCCATTGTCATAAGCGCCAGGTAGAAAATCACACTGTAGAATGAAGCCTCAAATAAAGTATTTCAAAACTAAAACGAAACCAAATCAACTCTATCACAACTTAGGTAACATCATTTTATACATTAGTCATCTCTAGAGAAATGAAGCTGGATAAGATAGGTCTGCATAACAAAGTAGAAATGTTTTGCGAGCTTATAGGAGAAAGGTTTTGTGAGCTTGCTTCCAGAACTAAGGCTCATTCTGCACAGAACTGCCAAAGACTCATTGCAATTTAATGTTGTACCATATGCGCTTTCAACTAACTAGGAACTTGAACCATTATAATACAAATCCTTCGTATCATGGAAAGGATGCAGTATTGCTAATACTTCAGCTCTCTTTAAACCCTTTTGAACTAACTAACCACAAAAATCACATCCTTTGTGATGATGCAAAATCTCTCCTCAATTGTCCTACTATATGATTTAGGAAGGAACTTTCTTCCCTTTTTTTTGGTGATATCATATATTCCCCACATAAAACATCTAATCTCAAGTTACATTCAACTAACTATAAGTTTATTCAATGTTGCTAAAAGAAAAGAAATAAAGTTGCAGTGAAATATAAAGGCACCTGCCAGGACTCTTCACCTTTAAATCTATACAAAACACCTTTCTCCTTCACATCTGGCAAAGTTGTCTGGTTTTCCCCATTACACCGAAAGAAAACCGTTGGTTGCAATCCCAGGAATTCATGAGTGTTATATATTTCAATCGAATCAAGTGTAACAGTTGCCGCTGTTACCACTTCTGCAAATAAAAATACATACATAAACAAAACCCAATCATAATAAAAATAAAAACAAACCAAATCTTCAAAACAGAAAAAGAGAGAAAAATTTTGGCAGCAATTGTAATTTGTAAGTAATTAATCAATAAATTGAAACGAAATATCAGCCAATCAACGCGATTAACAACTAGAAGTCAAATTAAATTAAAATTTTTTTTTTAAAGAAAGGTCCAGCTTAAGCAAAATTACCAGGAAGCCAGCGGAGAAGAAAAAGGGATAAGATTGGAATTCGACGATAGAGTGTCATGAATGTTTCTTCTTTTCTTTTTTGTTGAAAATGGAGCTGTGTCTGCGACGCCGGAGACGGTGGCGGATAGAGATGGAGGAGGATCGTCCTGAGAGGCGGAGGTGTCCTAGCAAAGTTCTTAAGTTTGGCGGTGGCGTGAGAAGGTTGATTGAGAAATTCGCGCGTTGTTTTAACGGCTCTTGTGTTACGCAGAGTACATAAAAGGGTGTTAATTCCATTGTTATAGCCAGTTGTCCACTTTTAGTCTTTTATTATATATATATATATATATATATATAAAAGTATGTTCAAATGTGGCCGCGCCTTCCCGTGTGGCTCTGCGGTTTACACCACTCAATGTTAAGAAATGCATCACTCAATATTACGAAATGCACCATAATGAAAATGCATAAAAACGCCTCATAGCTCCCCTGTTTCTGATTGTGCATTTCTGAACACTGTGTGGTGTATTTTTTCATACCTAGTGGTGTGTTTTTGGTAATGCGTACCTAATAATGCATATTTGTGTGGTGCATTTCTTAATATTGAATGGTGCATTTCTTAACATTGAGTGGTGTAAACCGCACTGGCCGAACGGGAAGGCGCGTCCACACCTGAACATGACCCTATATATATATATATATATATATATATATATATATATATATATATAG
>NC_044924.1:11254354-11288020 GCF_003576645.1 Ipomoea triloba | reverse complement strand
CACAGCCGTCCACGTGTCCAGATCAACGAATCAGATGCAATTTTAAAAAAATGACGCGGTGGCATTTTCGTAAATAACTGGAACTTTGGTGCACCTAGTTTCACTTACAAGTGCACCTAGTTTCACTTAAAAGTGCACCTAGTTTCACTTACAAGTGCACCTATTTTCGCATCTATTTTCACTTACAAGTGCAAGTAATTTACCTTATTAATATTCATGCACCTATTTTCGCAAATACTTTCACTCACAAATGCAAGTAATTTTACCTTGTTAATATTCATGCACCTGGGTGCAACCTAGGTGCACCTAGTTATAACATAGGTTGCACCTAGTTATAACATTAGGTGCACCTAGTATTGATGCTCACTGTACCATTCACTTGCACCTGTAATACATTTTACTTGCATCTGCAATACATTTTATTTGCACTTGTGCAAGTAATTTACTTTGTTAACATTCATGCACCTGGTTGCAACCTATGTGCACCTAGTTATAGCAATAGGTGCACCTAGTTATAACATTAGGTGCACTTAGTATTGATGCTCATTGTACAATTTACTTGTACTTGTAATACATTTTACTTGCACGTGTGCACCTATTTTCACTTGCAGGTGCAAGTAATTTGCCTTGTTAACATTTATGCACCTGGGTGCACCTATGTGCACCTAGTTATAACATTACGTGCACCTAGTTATAACGTTATGTGCAACTACATTCCGGACACGTGGCGCTCTGTGATTCGTCCGCAGTTCTCTCCTGGGCGGCCAGTACGCACCTGAACGCGATCCTATATATATATATATATATATATACACACATATATATATAACCATGTGTGTATAAGGTATTGTTGGCATTCTAATATTAAAGTTATTCCCGTCTTCTCGATAGCTTAGGAATAGCTAATACCATGGGCTCCCTAGAAATGGTTATTCATATTGCAAATGGAATAGCTTTCTCCCATGAACTCCATTCACAAAAACAAAAGGTCTAGACAAATAATTGAATAGGTCTATTCTTAGAAATTTTATTATATTCCTAACATATTCAATGAACCAAACATGCTATAATTAATATCTATTCTCCATAATGCCAAATCCTAGTCTGGTTATGTTTTTCTTTGTAATAAGTATAACATTATCTTGGAGGTCTGTTAAATAATTCCTAGTTGCTACCTTGTCTAATCACTCGAAGATCATTGCATTATATGAGGCCTCACGAGAATGCATATGGTTGAGGTCATTGATACGTCATATCTATAACTCGTGTGGTATTGCGAGCAGAGACGATACCCCACTGTCCTGTATGAAGACAAGGTTGCATGTGTTGCATAGATGAGTAGTGAGTATGCTAAGGAAAACCTTACAAAACACATTGAACTAAGTTGTTTTATCCACATGAACTTTAGAGGAGTAGTAAACTTCTTTTTGAAAAAGTTCGCTATAGTGTCAATCTAGAAGATTTGTTCACTAAATCCTTGCCTACATCACACTTTTGAAAAATATGCTCATAAAATTGGGATGCGCAAGATTGGAAGGTTGTTGTCTTCAAGGGGAGCAACAACATATAAGCACACTTGAATGGACAGACCCTGAAGATTATGCCTGGAAGGCTTGTGGTTGTACTATTTTATTCTTAGTTAGGTTTTTTCTCACTAGATTTTTCTTAGGCTAAGGTTTTTAATAAGGCCGGTGTAACACGTGATTTCACATATATCGTGTACTATTTTTTCTACTAGATTTTTCCACTGGGTTTTTCTAGCGAGGTTTTTAACGAGGCTTGAGTATTGTAAGATAATGGATGGGTGGTTTATAAATATTTATTTTACATGTGGCTATTACCCCACTTTTCGCTACTTCTATGTTGTTTGTGTAGGATTATCTTTGGTGTATATATATACAAACAATAATTATTAATGAAAAGGCAATTCCTGCATTTTCAGTTTTCTCTTCACTTTACTTTTTCTCTTTTTCTCTCTGTATTGTTCTTGACGTACAACTACACTACACTAACATGATCTTGGAGAACTGAGTTAATGAATGCCGAATTTACAACAATTCCATTCATGACTTATTCCATGAATTAAACATGATGTAGTTAATATAAAAAATTATGAAATTTTAACTATTAATCCGTGTATATATTTACCCCCAAGTCCCGACCTTATAGAATAGATATGTGGTTAAAGGTGAAGTTAGATGGATGATGAACCGTGAATCAATCAAGAACAAGAAAATGAAATGAAACCCATATAACTAAATGAACACTCACGGGTCCTCTTTCCACGCTCCTCTCATTTTAGATACGAGTAGCTAGCTAGCCAATATCAATTCATCCCCATATTCATTTCTCCGGAGCAACAACAATGGCAAAGGGCATAACCCTGTCTATCTTCTTCCTCCTCTTCATCACATTCATCTCCTCCACAGACGCCCTTATCCACCACAGGATCCCAAGAAGCCAGCTCAAGAGGAGGCTTGTGAAGCCCTTATTAACAGCAGCAGCATTGCCTGCAATGCAGATGAAACCTTTTGTTCCCCAATATGATTGGATCCAACAAGACTTTCTCAGGGCTCACAACGATTTCAGGGCGAAGGTGGGATCCCCTCCCCTGCAATGGGACTCCACCCTGGCCAAGTTCGCCCACGATTGGGCGGTCCAACGAAAGAATGACTGCAACTATAGGATCCACTCCAGGAATGGCAAATATGGGGAAAACATTTTTTGGCAGCTCTACAGAGAGTCCACCCCCCGGGATGTGGTCCGGACCTGGTTCCAGGAGCAAAAGCATTTCGATCACAGGAGAAACGTCTGCGTTTGCAAGCCCGAGAGGGGCGGGTGTGAATGCGGACACTACACTAATCTCATATGGAAATCCACCAAGAAAGTTGGTTGCAGTACTTTTGTTTACTGCAACAATCAGAAAGGTGTCTATGTTGTCTGTTCCTATTATCCTAAGGGGAATATTATTGGTAAAAACCCCCTGGCCTGAATCCTTTCTAAGGATGTCAGAACCATTTGTTTTTGTGAATGTAATTTGAAAACAATATAATTGTCAAAAAGAAATCAAACCCATCTTTGTTCTTTGATTGCTAATCATTAATTAATCAACAAGGGTGACAATTGACATCAATCTACAAAAATAGCAACATAAGTCCTACATTGTTCATTTGGCAATCATACAACTTACAATGCCACCAAGATTTCGTAGAACGAACAATATTCGCCGAATTATGAAATTATGAATGGTTAATCAGAGGAAAAAACCTTTGTTTCGAGCTGATATGCTTTGGTGAAGAAAGACGGCCAAGAGAGGTAAGTCGAGAGAATGCTGCTGACGGTTGAAGCCCCGATAAGCATATTCATGACAACAATCTGAAGTTGAATGGCCTCCAACGGAGAAGCCCCTCCCATTATAAGCCCTGTCATTGCGCCCGGGAGGGATATAAGCCCGACTGTCTTTGCATTGTCCAGGACAGGAGACAGCGCTAAAACCAGCGCCCTCTTCACTTGCTGAACCGTCGCCTGCCTAGGCGTAGCGCCTAAAGCTAAAGCGGTTTCCACCTAGCATCAAGATTGATTAAACCAGAAAACGAAATTTCAGAACCAGAAATCAAACAAAATTGAAACCTAAAGATACAAATGTCCTGTTTGGTAGAGTTTATAGTTTATTTTAAGCTACAAATAAGCTATAACCTCTGTTTGGTATAACATAAAGGGCCAAAATAAGCTATTAGCTACTAGATATGCCAAACAGAGCCAAAACGAGTGCAGGTTTAAATACCAAGGCCATTTGGATTTTGATGTCATCTCGAAGCTTTTTCATTGTAACACCCGTGACAGTCATGGCATTCCCAACCATCATCCCTGCAACCGGGATTATGTACCGGGGAGTGAAAGGGAAGACGTTCAAGATCACCAACAAAAACATTGTCATGGCGGTTCCAGCCAAGATGGACACCCCGGCAATATACTTTCCTCGCGGCACATGCTTCGCTCGTTGACCTGCTGTATATCCAGCCACTGATACCTGCACAACAACAAATTAAAACAATATAACACTATGCCCCCAATTATTCAATGCCTTGTTGGTTCTTAATCATAGAGCCTAAACAATTTAGCTCTGACGTTCATAAATTAATCCAAGTAAACGGGGTGACATAATAATCTATCATTTGTCTTAATCATTTAGTCAATACTTCTTAAACTACCATCTATTTCTCAATGGCTTTAATTGGTCATGATTTAAACTATGTTATATTTCTCAATAACTTCTAGTGACAAGTCATCCATAACTGCTCGAGCATAGAAGATTTAGTACGGAAGTACCAGCAAGTTCTAAAAAAACATAAACATGATTTTCAAGAACATAAAAAAAAAAAAAACATATATTTAGTAAGGTCAACGTCGGAGGTAGATGCAGGAAAAGGAGAAAACCATAAACATAAAGCAGACTAGCAGAGGAATGAAGAATCTGGCCGGTATTCTGACAAAAAATAACATGATTATCAAGAACATAAGGCCAAGAGAGCTTATAATCCACCAAGAATGCTGAAACTTACAAGCAAACAAGTATAGAATCACAAATGACTGTAATCATTGTATCAAAGAGGAGGGAGAAAACCAGTCACTGAATTATAAGTTTGACTTTCATTCAAAGTGACTAATTAACTTTCTTAGTTTGAACCAATCAGCTATGAGCAATTTAAACTTGTGATCGAACTAGGGTTTATTACAAGATCATTAGAATTACAAGACAATTTTTACCTAGTGTACATTCTTGGATAATGACTGCTATTTGAGCTAATCAGTCATGAGTAACCTAGATTAGCTAATTTAGGTGTCACAATGACGATGTTTATTCAGTGCACACTACGGGTTTCCTTCTTAAAGTAAAAAGGAAGCAAATTTATCTTTAAAAAAAGTTGTTTTTTTTTTATTGTTGAAGATGGAAGTGGAAAGTGTACCATGAAAAGATAAGCAAGAAGTATCCAAAGAACGTTGTCCTGGGTGAAAATGAACTGAAGAACAAAGCCAATGATTGAGAGCTGAAGAAAAGCCCTGAAAATAGAATACGCCATTTCTCGTTCCAGCCCCAATCTCTGCAAGTAGGACAAGGCCACCGCCATGGCCACCACCGCCAGCGCCGCCACCGGCTTCATCATACCCTTCAAGAACTCCTTCAACCACTCCCAATCCCAATCCATCGCCTCCAATAATCTCAGTTCCAGAACTAGGAATTATGTATGAACTCAAGAGAATAAGAATTCAGAAGCCTAAGGGATGATGAATAATTCAAGAAAGAGTGTAAGAATGAAAATGGTTTAGCCTAGAGAAGAAGTGTGAGAGTGTAGTGGGTACATATACATGCGCGCTATAGGAGGTCTTAATCTTTTCTCCGATCCCTTTTTGTTTGTTTGTTTTTTTTTTTTTTGTTTTTTAAATATTCAGAAAAGACCTTCCCCTGATGAGAATTGGCATTTGAGAGATATGTAAGAATTTCCAAGGCTGGGAGAATTTAAGGTGGGGTAAGGTGTAAGGATATCGTGGCAAATTGGTACAAAGGGGAGAGAATATATCTAAAATGATAAAATGGCAGTAAACAAAAAAGAAAGCAATAAGACGTACGTACGTCCACATACGGGATTACGACTTACGAGATGGGGCCATTCGCCTATCTTTTGGCCATGGATTCTCTATCAATTCCCTTTTTATTGGACTATTCCTTCCTCCTTTTGTGAGGTTTTTTTCATAGTAAAATTGACTCTATTACAGTTTAATATTTTTGAGTTAATGTTTTTATTAGGGTTTGAACTTGTGACACTTCATTTGGGAAGATCATAGTTATGACGATAAGAATTGAATGTATCGTATTCAATGAGATAGTTGAAGGATACAGATTACATGATATATATAACAAGAGAATCTCAGGGAGACTAGAAATAAGAGAATCACAGGAATTAACAAAGCGGTTACAAAAGTTCATTCTTAAAATTAAAATTAATTCAAAATTAATAGTTATGGATCAAAATTAATGCATTTTAAAATGGTACACAGAAAGATTAAACCTTTTTTTTTTTTTTGAAAAGAAAGGTGAAACCTAAAAAGCACATTTCAAAAGTATGTATCGTCGATAAAGAACGTAACGGTACTTACTGCATGGTAAAACACCAAAGGGTTCTTACCATTACAACACCAAATGGTGTTTAATTACAAAGCACCGGAGAGGTGCTTAATTATAAAGCTCGAGAGAGGTGCTTATTTGCAGCACAAGCACCGGAAGGTGCTTAACAAACCCCGTACGACTTCTCCATTTTTCAATCTTAAATACGTTTATTTTGAGAATCATTTTATCATTCACACATTATTCATTTTGAGTGAACAATATATCAATCTCTTTGTGTCATTTATAAAAACTCAAATTCAAATTGACCGACCCTTCTTAGAAGTGAACCCCATATATATTTGTATCACAAACCGATCACTTAAATGCAATTCTTACTAAAAATTTCCAACACTTTTGTCTTTCTCATAGCTTATTTTTAGTGTTTACAAAATAAAGATGTTGAATTGTATAGCATAGAAACTCTCTCGCACAGGGCTGCAAATCAAATTCCAAAATGTCTAAAAGATATTTTCACAACACAGTAAATAGAAATCTTGAAGTACATTTCTTCTGGAAACCATAAAATACAAATTATATTTTATTCCTTATCTATTTAATTTCTAAATTAGAATATTTATTTCTCAAAATACATTCCTTTAATCAAACATGCAATAAAAGTAGTTAAATATATACTTGGATACGATCATATGAATGAATAATTAAACACGAAAAGATCATTCCTCCCCCAGACACCATGATTCGCAATACTAAATAAGTATTGGGATTTAATTATATTATTGATTTTTTGGGGGTGTATTTTATTCCTAACATATTAGTTATTGGAATTAAATAATAGATCCAGGTCAGAAAACTTGCATTCTGCATTTTGATAATTGCTTCTAATTTGTCGCAGACATAGAGTTTGTGCAAGAACATGACCGATGGGTCCCATGTGAAAAAACTTGTACAAGTAGTAATCGTACAAAATGGACAGTTAACTGAAGCTGCAAACCTACAATTAAATATACTCCATCTATATTGGTTGCTTTATTTATGTTTAACGTAAATTTCAAGAAAGTAAATAAACAAATTCTTACCAAATACTTATTTTAATTATTTGATCAAATTAAATAAAAAAAAGTTGAAGAAATAAGTCAAAATTTTATTGATAAAGTATTTCTAATTTGAAGTGAAATGAAGTGGTGAAACCCCGATTGGCTAATGCCTACTCACGCCCACCTAGTGAAAAGTTAAAGAGCAATATTTTTTTTTGAAAAAAAATGAACAATATATATAAAATTAGGATAAAAAATGGAGGAAAAATTAAAAAAGAAAAAATAAAGAACAATATATATAAATTTAGGATGACGAAAAATAGTCGTGCTACAATGATACTATAAGAAAAATTAATGTTCATAAATTTAAGTCTGCTCCACACCAAAAGCCAATGATTGAATCATTAACCTTTGAGTAAGGATGAAATGGTCCCTTTGACTCAACCACACCATCCAGGTTCATTTATAAATCTATAATAAAAAATAGGATCACACTTGTGTGAAACCGTCTCATAGATCCTTATTCGTGAGATGAGTCGGGTCGGGTCGAAGCACCATGCAAATGTCATACTTATATGTGCAAATGTCATACGTATATGCTCAAATATAATACTAATCAAGAATACAAATTTTGTTACTTATAAGAGAAAAAGTATTACATTTTTCATAATAAGTAATGTTGACACTTGTCCCTTACTTATAAGGGAAAATATAATACTTTTGAGGGAAAATATAACATTTTTTAATCGAAATGTAAAAGTATTGTATTTTCTCTTAAAAGTATTACATTTATCCATATAAGTAACAAAAATTTTATTCCCGATTAGCATTATATTTGAGCATATAAGTATGACATTTGTGCGTATAACTGTATAAGT
Organism: Ipomoea triloba; assembly: GCF_003576645.1. Classification (NCBI taxonomy): domain Eukaryota; kingdom Viridiplantae; phylum Streptophyta; class Magnoliopsida; order Solanales; family Convolvulaceae; genus Ipomoea; species Ipomoea triloba. Next base: position 11,279,981 of record NC_044924.1, on the reverse strand, counting down.
ATTACATTTTTATCTTGAACTGACCTGTCTCACGGTGAGACGATCTCACACAAGTTTTTACCTAAAAAATAAAATTAACTCTAGTTAAATATAAAATGAGTATGGTGGGTGGGGGTGAGGAAAAAAATTAGGGAATAGTACAAAGGTGTAGTATCACAGCACTAGATAAGGCCTGGCTAGTTATAAGCTGGGGTGGTTTTCATTACTTGATAAGCATTCAAATATACCTACACCTACACTCAATCAATGCACTCAAATACGTGCACAAGAATCATGTGGGGACGTCGACTTTTTGTGCGCCATGAGCCCATGACATGACATATGCCGAAAGTGGGTCCCATTGTAGACTGGTACGGATCGTATGTGCTACAAATATACGGACTTCCTGTCCTCCAGTGGGCCCAGTGTTGAGATATAACCGAATTCAACTAACAACTTTCCATAGATTGGTCTAAAGGTACCATTTCCGATTAGGCCCGAAAGGAGTCGGCCCAAAACTATGACAACGGCAAATTATACTCTGCACCACGGTGCACATAGCAATGTGCACCACGTACCTAAACGACGTCGTTTTGAGCATTGTAAACTAATCGTCCATTTTTTTTAAAAATCACGTTTCCCGTTTCGGCCGGTCTCTGTATTCATGTTAATATTCTGTGTATTCCAGGCAATCATTCTGTGTATTCTAGGCAACCGTTCTGTGTATTCTAGGCAAAAGTTATGTATATTCATGTTAGTAACACATGTTGTGATTTCATGTTAGTAACACTGTTGTGATGTGTTTGTGCATTCGAATGTTTAGGAGGATGAGTTCTGTGTATTTTGTGTAAATATTCTGTGTATTCATGTTATTAATACAGGTTGTGATGTGTTTGTGCATTCGAATGTTAGGAGGATGAGTTCTGTGTATTTTGTGTCAATATTCTGTGTATTCTGGGTAAACATTCTGTGTATTCTAGGCAAACGTTCTGTGTATTCTATATAATAATTATGTGTATTATAGATAATGAATTCCCTGGAGTCATTCGTGTCTGCGTCTGCGTCTGCGTCCACTAACATCTGTGTATTTTGTGTCAATATTCTGTGTATTCTGGGCAAACATTCTGTGTATTCTAGGCAAACATTCTGTGTATTATAGATAATGATTATGTGTATTATAGATAATGAATTCCCTGAGTCATTCGCATCCGCGTCCATTAACACCGAAACGACGTCGTTTTACATACGTGGTGTACATTGCTATGTGCACCGTGGTGCAGGGTATAACGATTGTATAACATCGATTCAACGAATGAACGATTCCCTAGCATCTAAATTGTTATGCCATCCATGGACCGAGTCCATGTTCACAATTTTAAAACTCTATATTTATAATTTTAGAATTCTATGTTCACAATTATAAAACTTTATATTTAATAACATAACACAATTTTTAAATTTATATAACAAAATTGTGAATATAGAGTTCAAAAATTGTGAATATTAAGTAATGTAATTTTGTATATTGAGATTTAAAATTGTGAATATAAAGTTCTTTTTTTTTTTTTTGAAAATAAAAAAGCTAATTCATTAATCATAGGCTGAAACGTTTACAATAAAGATCGATGAAATGGTCAAACATTCCTTACACTCAGACATAGAAACAACTTCCCTAACAATGCTATAGAAAACTTGATTCGCAGACTGTTTTACAAATTTGAAGCTGAATTCTTTGGATGAACTTAAAGCTTCTTTAATGATTTGGTCAAATGTACGCAAGACTAACACTGGTTGAATAGTCTTGCACACCACCTAAGTATCTATTTTCATTCTTCTATCCATTGACAATATCTCCATCAGGTTGAACTGCATATCATAGTTCAGAGGAGTCTCTTTTTCATTGTCATGTTTGTCGCCCAGGATGAGATTCACATATGTCATGACTAGTTTTATCGTTTCTCGCTTTATGAAAAAGAACTCGCCAAAGTAAACGAGAGGAAGAAACTCGTCAAAACAACGAGAGGAAAAACACATAAATTGCAAACAAAATTAAAATAGTAAATCAACGCAAATGAAAACAACAATGCGAAAATAAGAGAGAAACGACCGGTAGCAGTGGAGATGGAGGAAAAACGGTGAAAACAGAGAAGACAACGAAGGGCGGACGCTGTCTGAGGTGGAGATGGCAGCCGGGGAAGACGATGGGACGTCGCCTCCGATGCGCTTGCTTCACGGAGGCAGAGGCCGCGTTGATAACCAGAGACAAGAGAGATTAGAGAAACCCTAGTTAATTGTGAATATAAAGTTCTAAAATTGTGAACATATAGTTTTTTAATTGTGAACATGGACCTGGGTCCACCTTTTACATTACTCAATATTCACAATTTTAGACCACGGTTCAAAAACAAAAAATGACGTAGTTTTACTTAGTTTCATTTTTTCAGGCGCCCAGCGCAACAATAACTCATAGGGTGTGTTTGGTTAGTGGGTTTAGACATAAGTTATGGGTATCAAAGTGATTGTTATTGTTTGGTTTATAGGTTTTAGAATACTACTATGGGTTTGGATCGGAATACCTCATTAATTAGAAAATCCATACCCTAATGAAATAAGGATTTCATTGCCCTTCCTACTTTCTTCCCCAACTATTAATAATCATTCACATTCCACCCTACTACCAAACATGCAAAATACTTTCACCAAAACTCATTACCATTACCAAGTATTTGATACCCATACCGATTCCGATTCCCATGTGCGAACCAAACACACCCATAATGTGCATTATTCTAAAACATAATGTACATTATTCTAAAGCATAATGCACATTATTTTAAAACATAATGTACATTATATTAACTCAGATGTTTCATTATTCTAACACGTAATGTATATTATTTTAACACATAATGTACATTATCCTAACACGTAATGTACATTATTTTAGAACATAATGTACATTATTCTAACACATAATGTACATTATTTTAATCTTAATATTCACGACGATATTTTGGACCATGGTCTACACAATAATTTGCCCTTTTTAAGAATACTAGTTATCACAAGCGCTTTGCACGATTAGACCATGCCCAATGTGTATTTTTAAATTAATGTTTCTTAATTGGTTAAAGTGTTCATATAATTAGAATGAGAAAAATGCTTAAATCTGTAATACATACTACAAATTTTGCAGTTCAAATGATAGTAGGGCAGTGTGGATGTGGCACTGAAAGTGTAGAAATACGGAACACTCTTCACATTGTTTCATTTTCCAATTGGAACGGTGCACAAGGAAACTTAAAAGACCATGAGGTTAACCCAATGTATAGGCACATATAGGATATAGCCACCGTGAATTTTTGTGGCACCGAGTAGGATATTCAATAAGTTTTATGTTTTTGCTAAACAACATCCATCTTTTATTATATCCTCGATGATTACGATAAAAAATAAATAATGCATGTTCAAAAGAAATTAACGGAGCCGTACAAAAGAAGCAACAAGGTCACTCCTCCTCAGTATTGAGTTATCATGTGCGTTATCCACACATGGTTAAAAGTCGTAATAATATCGACTATGGAAATACATGGATTAGCAAAACACACAAGTCACTTGGGGTGTGTTTGGAAAGTAGGAAATTGACTTCTGAAAAATATTTTTTAAAAAATGAGTCATTTTTTAGAAAATAGTTTCATTTTCGGTGTTTGGTTGCATTATGAAAAACTGTCTTTGTGTGTTTAATTCATTTTCTGAAAAATAAATTAAATTCTATAATTTTACATTTTAATTATTTTTTAAAATATAAAATAATAATAATAATAATAATATATAAAATAATAATATTTCTTTTAAAAAGTAACATATGTGGTCATTTTGGCCAAAAAATTGTTGAAGCCAAGTCCAGAAAATGACTTCCGAAAAAAAAAATTCGAAAGTCATTTTTTGGAAAAATGACCTCATTTTCCTTGGTCAACGGAAATAAATTGCTGTTGATTCAATTTCCGTTGACTGCATTTTCCAGACACTGCCAAACACCAAAAACCCAGAAAATGATTTTCCAGAACTCATTTTCCGGGCTACCAAACACACCCTAGTCCTCACCTTGAAAATATGCCAAAGACCTTGTGGTCAAGTGGCATCCGGTGTCCCATTTAACACTCCCACATGGATGATGGGAGTGGGTTCGAGCCTCAGTGGAGGCAACTGTTGACTCAAACGTGGGTGGACCCCGGACCGTTAAACAGACGGGGAGAAAGAAGACCCTCTAAATTTACCACAAAAAAAAAGGACCAAAAAAAAGGATTTACCAAAAAAAAAAAAGGTTGAGAAAGAACGTGGATTTACCAAAAAAAAAAAAGGTTGAGAAAGAACGTGGGTGGACCCCGGACCGTTAAACGGACGGAGAACGGAGAGAAAGAAGACCCTGTAAATTTACCAAAACGGAGAGAAGAAAGTAACTATGAATAGATACTACATTGTAACAGAGTCAGCAGTACTCAAAAAAAAAAGGAAATACAGGCAGTCGAGTCTATGACGCTTGGCAGAAAAATGGCATGGTGGCAGTGCTTCAATCATCAAATTAAGCATCTCATCAAGCCTCCTTGAAGTAAACTCGTCAGATTGTTGTTCATAGAGATCCAGTGAGTTTATTATTCCAAACAAAAGTTCCACATTATTTTATTAAGAAATAGCTCAAACACATTATATTGAAAATTATTGTGAGAGCTATTTTCTCTCAACAATGTTTTTGTGCCTAAAAAAATAAAAAAAAAACACAAATCATGCATTAATTATTCACAAGCGTTCATTAATTATATGCAAATCAGAAAATAGCACATTAGCACACTTATGCTTTTAACTAACCTAAAAATTAAATTTGAACTTCAATTTCAAAAACCTAATGGAGGAAAATTTACCAGTACAAAAAGGCGGAGGAAGTTTTTGGGCTGGAAAATTGAAGCGTCTCGATGAAAGAAAACCCCAATTGGACTGAGCAAACAACAAATCGACACTCATAGTTCACATGAACATCAAGAAAACCCACATTTACATGGGATTGTGATGAAGAAAAGCCTTAAATAAAACAAGAAAATAAACGGAAATAAGTCATAAGGGAATCCTACATGGATGAAAAGGAGTGTTCTTGGAGAGATCTGGCGTACAAATCTTCTATACAATTCTTGAACTTTAGGTAAAAAGATGGTATTCTTCTTCAATGGTAAGTACTGCACAGTGTATCTATATTAATATTAAAGATGGTAGTCTTCTTCTACATTCATCTTTTATTTTATAGCTAATTTCCTATTGGACGGAGCCGCACAAATTTTTTTTTTTGTAGTACTACTGACTCTGTTACAATGTAGTATCTGTTCATAACTACTTTCTTACAATGTAGTATCTGTTCATAACTACTTTCTCAACCTACTGGAGCACAAAGAGTCAATAAAGGTTAGTTATGAGAGAAGTTATTAATGATTAAGGGTAGGATAGGAAAACCATTTTAAAATATTTAAATAGAAATAATATCAATCATTCATTTGAATAAATAATTACACATAACATTTTTTTTCGTGCTTAACATATTTGGCTCTTATTAAGTTTGTACATGTAAATTGTTGGGGATTTGCTGGGCTTTATTTGTATAAAAAATTAGCCTTGTCTAGGTCAATGCATAATCATGATTTTTAGTCAATGCATAATCATGTTCAAAAATCAAATTCATTACACAACATCTTTGCAACACTCTAGTATTAATTCACGGAATATTACTACATACAATGACTTATTAATTCGGACCATTCAAATTAATTAATTAATTCCATCATGGACGATTGTGGATGGTTTTGCAGTGAGCAATTGCTGCCTCAATGGGACCATCAATGTCTGAAGTGAAACTGCAGCTTCTCTTGTGGAAGTTTAGCTCATCATGAAAATCCCTTGAACTGAAGGAAATGGATGAGAAGGAGGAGGAGGAGAAAGATGAAGATGAAGAGGAAAAGGAACGCCCTTTGAATTCTGCAGATGAGAATGAGAGTGATGGCCTTCTGTGATAACTCCTCATCACCACTTTATCCTTAATCCCCACCCTGTTAATTGGATTGTAGTCCGGAGCCATTGCAGAAGAAACATCTATACAGGCAGACTTTCTGAAAAATGATCTGAGACTACAGACCCTTGAACCCTTTCCCCTGTTACCGATCAACGATTTCTTAAACAGTCTGAGCTTACTGATGAGCCAAGAATGTTTCTTCTCTTGATGCTTAATAATGGAAGTGCTCAAACAAGTGGACCTTTTAAAGTTTTCAGCAGGGGTGAGTGAAAAGCTGAGTCTGAATGGCTCTACTGGAGTACCACTAGTACTGTTTTCCCAAGGATTAGAGCTTGCAAATTCCATAATGATGAACTCATCATCATCATCATCTTCCTCAACAATGGAGTGGTGATCTCCTATTGGGGTGGTTTTGAGGAGGTTTTGGACGGTTTGAAGCCGCGGAGGGAGGAGAAGAGGGAGGAGTTTCCCTTTGTAGAAGAGATCATCTGCTGGGAGCATAGTGAGCTCTTTGTTGTCATTGAAAGAAGAAGTCATATGGAACTCAAAGTCTGTGCTTTGTGGAGAAAAAGAGTTCACTTCTATATCTATGTACTCATCATCCTCTGCTGCACTAATATGATATGGAGGGGAATGATTATTTCTGGCCATCCCATTTGAAGTCTGACCAGAAAAATGAAAATTTCTCTGCATGGAGATGTTTGTGGGGAGAAATAATGGCCTCTGCATGGTGATCATGCTGTTTATGGGGAGAAATGGCTTTTGCATGTACATATTCATGGGGAGAAGTGACTTCTGCATGCAGCTGCTGATGTATATGTTTATGGGGTTGAAAGCTGAATATATAATCAATAATGTTGTTTTGAGGAGAAAAAGAGCAACCTTTTATCGATGCAAAAGTTACATATTAATGGCAACGGGGGCGTAGTTCAATGGTCCAAGAGTCACCTGAAAGTCTTGCTCCAGTAAAAAATTATTGATCAGAGGTGATGAAGACTCATTGTAGAGTGTAAAAGCAGGGGTGGAAACTAAGGGCGGCTGGGCTGATTGTAAACTCCTTGTGCACGGAGTGTATACTCAGGGTTGGAAATTGAGGACGGAACTAATTGGATGACTTAGGATTTTCCACTTTGTACTCCTTTGCCGGCTAGGATTGCAAGACAAGGTTAACCCAGTACACCACCGGCGATTAACTTGAAAGTTGAAGGATCTCATCAATTGATTAAAATTTGAATTGAAAATTGAAGGTCCACTGTTAACTTAAAAATTTAGGAGGGTAAAACCACTATATTCAAATGACCCAAATGGCATTAACTTTCTTTATATAGAAATGATGAACACGTTTAATATGTTTTTTTTTTCTTTCTGCTAAATAAAGTAACATCGTCTTTATATTTATAGAGTGCACAATTAACATGCCCCACAATGTTTCTAAAAGTTAACAAAAGGCCAATGCAAGTTAGTAAAGCTTAATTAGCTTCAAGAAGTGTAAGGAATATACTTGGAAAAATCTTACAATGCTGAAATTAGATTAGTACAAATTAAAAGCAAATTCAATCATGCAAAAGCGAGCATGACCCTCTCCCAGCCCCACTGTTTTCCATCAAGCTTCTCATGTTATTCTTTTCAAGATATTTTGATACGAAAGTGTACATAGATGTAGCACCAATATAACTCGATCTGATCTTAATTCATATGAGTTAGTTAAGATAAATTGATGCTCCCACCCTACTCTTTTCCAACAACTTTCTCATGTTATTGTTGTCAAGATATTTTGATATGAAAGTCTACATATATATCCACCACCAATATAACTCTCAGTTCATATGAGTTGGTTAAGATACATTGAATTTATCAATTAAGGATGGTTCTAGAAGATATTTAGCTAATGACTTTGTGATTTAGTAGCACGAGTGACTTTTCCATATGTCATGGGTTTGAGTCCAATGGTGCAGTATTGACTTTTTGTACTTCAGTAGGTAAAAAAAAAATATTTAATGCATGTGGTGTTGATTATTATGTGTATTTTATGGATAGATTATTAAGTGAAGATTTCTAATGCCTAGCTAGTGTAGGTCAATCTCTAGATCAGAAAAAAAAAATATTTATTATTATTATTATTATTATTATTATTATTATTATTATTATTATTATTATTATTATTATTATTATTATTATTATTATTCATACAATGAAACAGAAAAATTATATAAACCTAAGTCATAACAAGTCAAGAAAATCCACAAAAAGTAGAGGCTTTAAGCCGTGGAATTGAATATGGGAACTAATTAAATGCATACATCCATGCATGTCATTATAAATTAAAAATAATATGCAAGTTTAAAATTATATTTTTTGTGTGGCTACATTTAAAAGAATCAAGATTAAAACAGTGATCTCTTATATAGAATGAAAGATTAATACTTATAATACTAGCATTCTACCAAACTATAATATAAAATTATATGGAGAAGTTTTATATTATATACACTTTAAATAGACTAAATTATCACATTTAAGGTTTTTCTGCTAAATAATTCATACTCCTTTGTTCTATTTATCCAACTTACTATTCATTAATAATCAAACTAACTCTTTTTTCTTTGTTTATTTTCTTTATTATTTTTTACTTATTTTTAAATTTTATTTTTTGTGTTTAATAGTATTTTTAGTGTAATTTCTAAATATATAAATGTTGTATATTAATATTATAAAAAATTAAATTAAAAATAATTTTAGTTAAGTCTCGTTAATTGAATCAAACATATAATAAAATGGAAGGTCGATTATTTATAGAGTTTACAACAGCCTCGTGCTAAGAGTATCCTTATCTGTGGTATGTTACTTTTCTTGGAAATATCATAATAAAATGAGAAAAAGTTTCCTAAAGTGCAAAAGGTATGTTACTTTTCTTGAAAATATCATACAATATATAATTGCAGAAGCACAACCCCACGCCCCTCGTTTTCAAAATGTTTTTCACTTTATGTTAACATCTCAATTAGAACTCAGTGCATAATGGCCAAACAGAAAGAGTGAACTTTTGCTAGAATTTTGTCAAGATATTTTTATATGAAGTTTTCAGAATGTTTTGAAAGGATGTCCGAAGAAGATCATGTATATATGTGTGTCTAATTAGAAGAGCAATCTAATACATACATACATACATATATATATATATATATATATATATATGTGTGTGTGTGTGTGTGTGAGAGAGACAAATACTGGTGTGTATGGCACTCGATTATGGTATAGGGTGGTCACATGCACATAGCGAATATGAGGTCAGACGTTCTCGAGCTTAAGTCGTGTATAGTAAAGTCCAAAAGTCCCTCCTTTAGACATATAATGCGCATTATATAGAAGTTTGGAAGGAACACATGCATGCCGAGCATCCGGCATGTTAGTATCGTGACTTCCATGTATCGGTTACAACAAGGGCAGTCCTAATGGTTCCACGTGCCTCCGGATTCCTGACATTCGCATAAAGGTGATATATGTGATCATATAATGCAATCGAGTTGTGCGTGCTTCGACTTTAGTAATTGGGTTCGGTGCTCAAGACAGTCTTCCTGACCAGATGTGATCGAGGGTTTTGTCCTGGGTGCAAAGCACACCTTCTATTGACCCGTGGGACCCATCTCCCGACTAGGGTTGGGTCGAGTAAAACACAAGACAACCGGTTAGTGACCTAGTGACCTACTATCACAGGTCACTAGGGTTCTGGTCAACATTCTAACCAACTCCGACGATATATCCGGCAATAAAGTGATCGGCTGCCATTCTACAGTTGCTGGTTAGTTTATTATCATTGCACCAAAATACATTGTGGATGCGTTTAATTGCTACTTTAAAAAGTTTAGAGGCTTAATTGGTTTTTTAGGATGCGTTTAATTGCTACTTTAAAAAGTTTAGAGGCTTAATTGGTTTTTTAGGTAAAATTTGAAGGCTTATTTGACCATTTTTCCTAAAAATAATATGTAAAACTCATGATCATGTTACATAATATCTTTTGCACCTCTACTGAGACTCGAACCCACCACCTCCCGTATAAAAGGAAAAATTTGATGCCACTGGACCACAAGGTCCTTGACATAATTTTTCAGTTATATATCCTTATATACATAAAACTTTCTAATTCTCTCCTTAGACTATCACGAACACACCAACTATTTTAATAATTCAAATTAGTTTCTACAAAGTTTGTATGGTTGTTACTTAAAAATATATTTTTATTTTTCTGATCAAGAGATTGACGTGACCTACACTAGCTAGGCATTAGAAATCATTGTTATAAATAAATAATAATTATGGACATTAGTATTCTCTCTCGCTTTCTGATCAGGAGATCGTGTGGAATAACAAATACTGGCCATACCCCCACTATCCTGTATGAAGATAACGCAGCATGTGTTGCACAGGTGAGTAGTGGATATGTTAAATGGAACCTTACAAAGCATATTGCACCCAAATTATTTTTCCACACGAACTTCAGAACAGGTTCAGAAGGTTCAATCTAATGACAATCTAGCATATATGTTTACTAAGTCTCTACCTGCATCCACATTTGAAAAGTTCGTTCATAAAATTCAAATGTGTAGGTTAGGGAGATTATTATCTTCAAGAGGAGCAATAATGTCTAAATATGATTGATTTGTTGGTCTCGATGATCAAATATTTTCAAAGCTATTACAATTGTCGACAACATATTTGCCTCTATTGCTCACAATACTTAAATCTAGATCCAGAAACTAAAACAGTAGTATAACGCCCGAAGCGTGCTAACTATTTTTGATAGAATAGAGCAATTAAGGCATACAAATCACACTCGCTAAAGAAATATATACACAAGAAGATGTCATGAAAAGGCAAGTGATAAAATATAAAGCGAGTTGAGAAATTTAAATGGGTTTTTCGCAGAGACCCAATATTGGTCATATCTTTCCATGACATTATATTTCGCTATTTAAACTAGCAGTAAATAATATAATTAGATATGTAGCTAATAGATGCATTTACCACATATTTATATAGGTAACTGGTTACTTGTTTTAAAAATCCCTGATGAATTTTCTCAAAACGAGATAAACGAAATTCACAACATAAGAAGTGTAAAATCGCTAGCTATGATCCTTCTTATGACTTAACATAGTCAATTATAAACTAAATGTTTTACTTCCTGGAGAAGAAAGTGTATTATCATAATCTATGTTCCTATTAGGACATGTATGAAATATGCCTAGAGGTGGTATGTGTGATTGGAAAACTCAAGTATTGTTCCATATATAGTAAGGATCTCTACAAATCAATAAGCTTACTTGAAAATGTCTTGAATATCTTATATATATCGTCGCTCTTTTAGCATATGAATAACTATCCAATCTCTCGAAGTAGATAAAGACTCATTTAAACCTAAAACTATAGCAGAGTGCTGGAAGCGCTCTGACTAGTTGAAATGGAAAGAGGTAATTGAGGCTGAGTTCAACTCGCTTAACAGAAGGAAAATCCTTGTCCCTCCCATACTTACCAGAAAAGGTGTGATCCAGTAGGATCCAAATTGGTGTTTTAAAAGTAATGAGGTGGTTAGATATAAAACGAGGTTGGTAGCTGATGAGTAAAAGTGGTGATGGTAAAAAGAAGGTGAAAATGTCTTTCTGCTGAGGATTGGGGCTATGGGCACGTACTTGTATGAATTGCAAGATTCTAGACATTAATGTATTGGAATTCAGAAGGATCCAAGCAAATATAACTAAGTATGGAAAGTAAACTGACATTTTTGGGTTTTTAATATAAAGGAATGCAAATTAAATACGGATTAACTATATGATAAAATAATTGGTCCAGATTAGGGGTATTGCTTTCTTAATGTACTAACAATCTCAGAATTAGGGGAAAAACAATTCACCAAGGGAATTATGGCAATGCACATAAGAATTCAAATCTAAGCTACGATAATAATCAATAAACAAGAATTAGAATATGATTGCCCTATTTTCGTGATGCATCAATCATAATCCTTGGAACACAAAAGCATTATAAGCCCCAAATTACCCCTATTTTCATAATAGGAAAATTGGGTTTCGAATTGGTTAGACTTGAGTCTTTCATCCAACTTTCATTGAGATAAAAGCCTCTTCAAAACAAGCTAACAATTGCTGCGCATCAATCACTAACAAGAAGAATTAATAATCCAATTCAAACATAAAAACCCTATAGGTAGATAAATTATCCCCTTTATGCAATAACTACAAACCTAGCATCAAAAATAGCAATAGAACCCTAATCCAAACCCAAAAGCTAACTACTCGCGCATTATAATGGTAAACAATGCAAAGCTAAAGTAAATCACCATCAACATTGCAAGAAAACTAAGAAGAAAGTAAATAAGGAAGAAATGAAATTTTACTATTGAAGAAGAAATCTAGGTAGAAAACCAATCCAATCCGCGATTAAAGCTTGAAAGTAAGTAATCCAATGTAAAACTATGCTAATCTATGCTAGGAAAATCTAAAGAGAAGAGGAAAAATAAGTCAAAACTAACTAGGGTTTAGAATCTCCTAAAAATGCAAAACAAACGTCGCTTAAATAGCAAACAACGCAGGCCTCACGACGTGAGCCTAGCCGTGAGGTGGTCGCGGCTGGACGGTGAATTAAGTGGCCTCACGGCTACTCACACGGTAGTGTGGGTGGCCGTGTGGCTGCTTCCTTGTTTGATTTCCTTCCGTTTCGTGCTCCGTTGTTCCTATCTTCCTTGAGTGGGTTCTTTAGCTTCCAAAATTGATCCAATAAGCTCTAAAATACTTCATTTGCTACTCGTTGTGGACAATGACACATTTGAACAACATAACACACAAACGAGTCTCAGTTCCCACGAAGATATAGACAATTTGTACCAAAAACAACTAAATAAGGAGTAAATAATGGTTCAGAATCAAAGATATCAGTAGCCCAAAGGTTTTCACAGAGATTTGAAATATATTTTGAACAAACTTACCCTCTTGTTCTTAATGACACCTCGTTTCACTATTTAATATCATGGGCAATAAAAATGAACTTAGATATGCAATTAATGGATGTTGTGACTGCATATTTGGGTCAATATATGCTGATATATGAAAGTACCCGAGAGTATTCAAAATCCGCTATGGAAAGGAAAGATAGATTGAAATATATACAACGTAAAAGTCATTATATAGCTTAAAACAATCGGAAAGAATATGGTTTTATAGATTGAGTGCATTCCTCTTAAAACAAGGATATGAGAATAAAGATATCAGTCCTTGCATCTTCATTAAGAAATCCTCTGATGGTTTTGGTATAATATCCATCTATGTTGATGATATAAACATTATTGGAACACGCAAAGATGTCAAAAGGGCATGCTTGTGTTTAAAGGAGAATGAGGATTTGATTAACTGATTCAATCGATACACCACAAACTCCTACAATAATACAACTGTTGTTTAGGTCCTACACAATAGGCTACTACCATGCTAGACTAATTCACAACCATACACATTCCTAATATATCTAACACTCCCCCTCAAGCTCAATGTGGAATGGAAACAACGTTGAGCTTGTCACGTAGCAAACCAAACCGAGATGAAGGTAGCGACTTTGTGAAGATATCAGCCAGCTGATCTTTTGTGGAAACAAAGTTAACCTGAAATTCCCCTGACGAATCCTTGTCACGAACAAAGTGAAAATCAATCTCTACATGTTTAGTCTGTGCATGAAAAATCGGATTGGCACAGAGGTAGGTAGCTCCAAGATTGTCACACCATAACGTCGCAGGGCGCCTGGAGTGAAGGCCAAGTTCACGTAAGAGAGAAATGACCCAAGTAACCTCAGCATAGACATCAGCTAGGTCCCTTATATTAAGCTTTTGTAGACGAACGCGCAACAGTCCTCTGTTTACGAGAGACCCACGATACCAAGTGGGTACCTAAAAAGACTGCATAGCCGCTGGTGCATTTGCGATCGGCTGGACACCCAGCCCAATCAGAGTCCGAGTATGCATGTATGTCGGTGGAGGATGAAGGAGCAAGACGGAGACCATACTTCAATGTCCCTTTTACATATCGTAGTACACGTTTAAGTATGCCCCAATGTTCATTCGTTGGAGCGTGCATGAACTGACACAAGCGATTGACTGAGTAAGAAAGGTCCGGCCTAGTGATCGTCAAGTATTGTAGTGCCCTAGCGATGCGTCTGTATTGCGTTGGATTGTCAAACAACTCGTCTGTTTTGGCGGAAGACTGAGAGGCAGCAGCTGGAGTGGCAAGTGGTTTACATTCAGCCATCCCGGCACGATTCAATATATCAGTCATATAGCGGTGTTGAGAAAGAATAATGGCACCATCAACGGCTAGAGTCTCAATCCCGAGGAAGAAACTAGGTGTGCCCAAGTCCTTGATTTTAAACACAGTAGATAACCGCCCAAGTAACGTGTTGAGAAGAACCGGATCCGTGCCCATCATTATAATATTGTCGACATAGACCAATAGGAAAACACGGGATGATCCTGCAGAGTAGTGGAATAGGGACACATCAGTCTTGGATGCGGTGAAACCTGCAGAAAGAAGAAAGCCGTGAAGCCGTTTAAACCATGCTCTCAGCGCCTGTTTCAAACCATACAGAGATCGCCGTAAGTCGTAAACATAGTCCAGGTGTCTGGGGTCCTCATATCCCGGTGGCTGGCGCATGAAGACGGTTTCAGATAAGTGCCCGTTTAGGAAGGCATTGTTTTGCGATAAAGAGATAGAAAAATAGACCTATCGCGCTCTAATACCAAATGGGGATTTGATTAACTGATTCAATCGATACACATTCCTAATATATCTAACAATGAGGAATTCGAAAGTGAAAGGCGCTTAGGAAAAACCAAGTTCTGTCTCGATTTACAGATCGAGCATCTCCTTGAAGGAATTTTCATACACCAATCTAAACATACGAATGAACTATTGGAGATATTTTATATGGATAAATCTCATCCACTTAGTACTCCAACGGTGGTCCAATCACTTGAAGTTGATAAGGACTCGTATGGAAACAATGAGGATAACAAGGATATTCTAGGACTAGAAGTCCCTTATTTAAGTGTCATCGGAACACTCCTTTATCTTGCCAACTGCACTAAAACCTGACATTTCCTTTTCAGTAAAAATGTTAGCTCGGTTTAGTGCTGCTCCAACCAAAAGACATTGGAATGGTGTGAAACATATCCTCATATATCTTCAAAGGTACAAAGGATCTTGGGCTTCTATTTGAAAGAAACCAAGATACCACATTAGTGGATATCCGGATGCTGGTTATATGTCTGATCCACATAATGCTAGATCCCATATCGGATATGTATTCCTTTATGGAGATACTGCTATTTCATGAAAATCCATAAAACAAACACTATACCTCCTCTATTCACTCAGAAATCATTATATTGCTTTATATGAGACCTCAAAAGAGTGTGTATGGTTGAGGTTACTAATACAAAGTATTCAAAGATCGTCTGGAATAACAAATACTGGCTATACCCCCACAATCGTGTATGAGGATAACTCAGCATGTGTTGTACACATAAGTAGTGGATATGTTAAAGGGAACCTTTGCACCCAATTTTTTTTTTCCGCACGAATTCCAGAACATATTCAGAAGGTTCAATCTACTGACAATCTAGCAAATTTGTTCACTAAGTCTCTACCTACATCCACATTTGTAAAGTTCGTTCATAAAATTTGGATGCATAGGTTAGGGAGATTATTGTCTTCATTGGGAGCAACGATGTCTAAATATGATTGATTTATTGGACCCGATGATCAATTATTTTCAAACCTTAAAGATCTATGGTTGTACTCTTTTTCCCTTAACTGAGTTTTTTCCCACAGGGTTTTCTTAGTGTAAAATTTTTAATGAGGCAACCGAAACAACACATACATTACCCATATATCGTGTACACTTTTCTCGACTAGGTTTTTTCCACTGAGTTTTTCTAGTGAGTTTGTAACGAGGCATGATTATGGTAAACTAATGTCTAAAGGGAAGTGTTATAAATAAATAATAATTATTGACATTATTGATAGTGTAACGGACGTAACTGTCCGTCAATTAAACCTATCATTATTGTATCCGTGATATTTTGTATTATATATATGTTGACATGTATTGTATTGAAGGTGAATGAAATCTTGATTATCTCCCCCACTATTGTCTATCTTGTTTCTCTCTTTCTCTTTTCAATATCACCTATCCTACAAAGTTCATCGGTTAGGAGCTAACGGCCAAGGGGCATCCAACTACAACAATCTTTACTTAATAAAATCGATCGATAAAACACACATAATAATCAACACCACATGCATTAAATATCTTCTAGAAACATCCTTAATTGATAAATTCAATTTATCTTTACCAACTCATATGAACTAAGAGTTATATTGGTGCTCGATCTATGTTCACTTTCATATCAAAATATCTTGACAAAAATAACATGAGAAACTTGTTGGAAAAGAGTAGGGTGGGAGCATCAATTTATCTTAATTAACTCATATGAATTAAGATCAGATCGAGTTATATTGGTGCTACATCTATGTACACTTTCATATCAAATTATCTTGAAAAGAATAACATGAGAAACTTGTTGGAAAACAGTGGGGCTGGGAGAGGGACATGCTCGCTCTTGCATGATTGAATTTGCTTTTGTACTAATCTAATTTCAGCATTGTAAAATTCTTCCAAGAAAAGCAACTTTATATTCCCTACAGCTTGAAGCTAAGCTTTACTAACTTGCAAAGTTGCATTGGCCTTTGTTTACTTTTAGAACCATTGCGGGGCATGTTCATTGTGCACTCTATAAATATAAAGAAAAAAAAAAACATACTAAACGTGTTCATCATTTCTATATAAAAAAAGTTAATGCCATCTGTAATCTTCCAAGTATAATAGTATTGTGTATTATTAAAGTTTAACCATCATTAAATTAAGATGCAATTTTTTTTTTTTGTGACGAGAAAAACCCATAACCAATGTGTGAGGGTGTGAACTGGGTTAACCTCGTCTTGCGATCCTAACTGATAAAGGAGTACAAGGAGGTAAATCGCGAATGTCCAATATATCAGTCCAGTCCTTATTTTCCAATCCTGCCTGTACACTCCGTGCGCAAGGAGTCTTCAATCAGTCAAATCTTCAATTTCCACCCCTGCCTGTATACTCAGCCTACAATGACTCTTGGTGGTCACCTCTCATCAATAATTTTTCGCTAGAGCAAGACTTTCAATGCGACTCTTGAACTGCATTGAACTAATTTAAGTCTCGCGGGCATTAAAATGCAACTTTTGCATCTATAAAAGGTTGCTCTTTTTCTCCTCAAAACAACATTAATTATATATTCAGCTTTCAACCCCATAAACATATACATCATCATCAGCTGCATGCAGAAGTCACTTCTCCCCATGAATATCTACATGCAGAAGCCATTTCTCCCCATAAACAGCATGATCACCATGCAGAGGCCATTATTTCTCCCCACAAACATCTCCATGCAGAGAAATTTTCATTTTTCTGGTCAGACTTCAACAGCCAGAAATAATCATGTTAGTGCAGCAGAGGATGATGAGTACATAGATATAGAAGTGAACTCTTTTTCTCCAAAAACCACAGACTTTGAATTCCAGATGCCTTCTTCTTTGAATGACAAAGAGCTCACTGTGCTCCCAGCAGATGATCTCTTCTACAAAGGGAAACTCCTCCCTCTTCTCCTCCCTCCACGGCTTCAAACCGTCCAAAACCTCCTCAAAACCACCCCAATAGGAGATCACCACTCCATTGTTGAGGAAGATGATGATGATGATGATGAGTTCATCATTATGGAATTTGCAAGCTCTACACCTACACCTTGGGAAAACAGTACTAGTGGTACTCCAGTAGAGCCATTCAGACTGAGCTT
Source organism: Ipomoea triloba (assembly GCF_003576645.1). Lineage (NCBI taxonomy): Eukaryota > Viridiplantae > Streptophyta > Magnoliopsida > Solanales > Convolvulaceae > Ipomoea > Ipomoea triloba. The sequence continues at coordinate 11,262,006 of NC_044924.1, read as the reverse complement.
TTCACTCACCCCTGCTGAAAACTTTAAAAGGTCCACTTGTTTGAGCACTTCCATTATTAAGCACCAAGAGAAGAAACATTCTTGGCTCATCAGTAAGCTCAGACTGTTTAAGAAGTCGTTGATCGGTAACAGGGGAAAGGGTTCAAGGGTTTGTAGCCTCAGATCATTTTTCAGAAAGTCTGCCTGTATAAATGTTTCTTCTGCAATGGCTCTGGACTACAATAAACACTTGAAAGCAGAACAAAAGAAAACCCTATTTGGGCATATAGGAATGTGGAGGCATCCAATTAACAGGGAGGGGATTAAGGATAAAGTGGTGATGAGGAGTTATCACAGAAGGCCATCACTCTCATTCTCATCTGCAGAATTCAAATTCAAAGGGCGTTCCTTTTCCTCTTCATCTTCATCTTTCTCCTCCTCCTCCTTCTCATCCATTTCCTTCAGTTCAAGGGATTTTTATGATGAGCTCAACTCCCAAAAGCGAAGCTGCAGTTTCACTTCAGACATTGATGGTCCCATTGAGGCAGCAATTGCTCACTGCAAAACCATCAACACTCATCCGTGATGGAATTAATTAATTCGGGTGGTCCAAATTAATAAGTCATTGTAGTAATATTCAGTGCATTATTAATGCTAGAGTGTTGCAAAGATGTTGTGTAATAAATTTGATTTTTGAACATGATTATGCATTAACCTAAACAAGGCTAATTTATACAAATAAATCCTAGCAATATTCCTAAAAACCGTGGTGGGACGAGAGACTAAGTCAAGGCCCACCGTCCCGTGTCTGGAAATTAAAAAGGCTAGCTTCGGGGCAAAATTGGCTACCGGCCTTTGGGGCCTTTGCCAGTTTGCCCCATGTCCGAGTCTTGTCCTTTAGCCTCTTGTGTTGTGCCTCGATCCTTTACACCTTGTGTTGAGCATCCTCTTACTCTTCGGCCTCCGGGTTATGGCCCACATACGTGTTGGGCCTCACTCTTGGGTCAATCTCATTATTTCCATTCATCTATTTTAAGAAAAATATTGAGTAAATCTGGTAGCTTGGTACCAACAATTAAGTAAGTTCAATCTAAGGGAGAATAATGTAACTTAATTAGTTTAAAAAAATGCAACTCAATCAAATTGAATTTGTTACCGCCTAAAACTTTGATTGTGCCTAATTGGTTTGGAATTGGCTGGTAGCCACCTCCCACTCCCTCTCCTACGTTTTTTTTTTTTTTTTTTTTTTTTTTTTTTGTCAATTACAGTTTAGGTGTTTTTAATATTTTATTATCGACGTTATCAATCCATCCAAATATACTTTATTGGAATGTTCTAACTTCTATGTTACCATATATTTGAACTCATCACCAATATATAAAAATTTTCAGGTTTCAATTATTCCATGCAATAAAATCAACAGCATCTGACCAAAAAGAATAATTCATCTAAAACCTACTAAGAGATCTACCAATATAAATTAAAGAATGAGCATTCTCAAGCTGCAGAAAGGGTAGGGTATTTGGCAATTAGTTGTAGCTGATAGCTGCTTGAATTGGTAGCAGATAGTTGATTGTATTAGCTTGTTAGTTTGACCAATTGACAATATTAGTGAGTTATAGAAAGGTGTTTTGCGAAATTAGCTCTTTACTTTTTAACTGATTACATATAAAATAATGTATATATAAGGGCATAAGTATATTATTTATTTTAAATATACTTTTTAAAATATGTTACTCTTAATTATTTTAAATATTTTTTTATTTTATTATTAATATTGTTATAATTATATAAAAAAAATAGTCCATAATAATAATTCAATATTAAAAATATAATTTCTAAAAAAATATAATAAATATAAATTGTTAATAGTAATTCAACATAATGGCTAACACAATTATATGTGTGCGCCTTAGGTAAAGAGTCAATTCACGAGTTGTTATACCATGGACTAGGGTCCACCTTTACTAAAATGTGTATTTTTATTTTTTTTTAGTATTGAAATTGTGAACTTGTACAGTATAAATTGTGTTTGTAAGTCAAAACACATAACAACTATATAAAGGAATTTGTGAATACAATATATGTGGTGTCATCAAATAGACTGCAATATTAGAAAAAGTTTTATTCTAATGACAAGGTTCTTTGATTCCCACGGAAGACATGACGTCTACTGTTTCAGAAAAAAAAAAAAAATTGGTGAACACCACCACATCCATTGTTCACCACTTTTGAGCACATGCAACATATACATATATATAACACCTGGTGGGTACATCAGTACAGTGTAGTGTAAAGCTTGTGGACCCAAGTTGTTTTTCTAATATTTGCCAAATGTTTGGACATTTGACAGCTAAACTTCATAGTACGTGGCATCCCTAACATCCTGAATTGAGAGTGTTTACTGTTTAGAGCAAATAAAATAAATAAATAAAGCCGATGAAGACCCCCCCAAGTGCCCCCAGGGGTTTCCATTAAAAGAAACGACAGGGTTGAATGGGCCGGGCTACACAAAATAGAGATTTGACTTGTGCAGAAAAGAAAACTTGGCTAGGTAGATACCCATTCTTTTCTTTGATATTGAAAGATCGAACATGGATTGAAGCTAGGAAAAGGAATGGCTAAAAGTTATTTATCAAATTGCTGTCAACTATACTTAAATTTGTCTGAATGCTGATCATTAGCTATATGCCATATGCTACCTGGGGAGAAAGACACTGTTCTTCAAATTATCTTCTGCGGCCTACATGAATTCAAATTAATTAAATACCGTTCAAATACATGCATGTATGTATACATGTATGAATGGATGGATGTATGTATGCATGCAGGCATATATATATATATATATATATATATATATATATATATATATATATTAGGAACTACTCTTCAAATGAGAACTTGTGGACATATCTAAACTATTCATCTGCAAGATATGGATGAGAAATAAGGAAAAATGAGGAGTGTCATTTTCATAAATATTACTCCGTCCAAAATTTTGTTAATTTTCAACCATTAGATTTACTAGATCAATAATTTGAATTTGTCCACAGGTTCTTATCTGGGGCATGATTCTCACCAAATTAAGGGCATATATATATATATATATACACACACACACACTAGTATGTGTATGCTCGATGCGCAAAAATTCATGCCCAATATTTAAATAGTAATAAATATGAATAATTAAATTTTATAATTTGAATTATATATACACAAATAATATATGTATATACACACACATATGTGATTACCATTCATAAAAATTTAATTAAAATATAATCAAACATTAAATTAATTATGTAATGATTTTAATAAAATGATAATTAAAGAATAGGCAAAGATATGATAGATATAAGTGTAGGGTAATAATGATGGAGTTAAAAAGTAACAGCGTTATAAAGGTGTAAGGGTAGTTTTGTATAACAAAAATGCAGTATGGAAAATTTTGTCTAATAACATTGAAGTATACAACTTTTAAAGTAAAATGTATACATTTATTAGCATATAAAAAGACAGACATAAATCAAAGATATAACCTTGATTGAGATTTATTTTATATACTAGTTTTATACGCGCATTGCGCGAATGAGTTAATGCCTAATGTTTATATTTAAATAAATATTTGAAAGTATATCAATGCAAGATTATATAGGAGAAGTTTATATATGGGTAATTGAATGTCGAATTTTTTTATTTAAATATCTAACTCAAAGTATATGAATCCAAGATAATATAGAAAATTCATTATAATTATTACTAAAATAAATGTTTACAACCTTGTAAAATCGATAGTCTAAATATTTGGTCTAAAAATGATAGTCTAAATAAATACTCCGTACTACTTTTAATTTGAATTTTTCTAAGTGTTCTTAATTCTCTTTTGAGTAACACTGTCATTGTCTTCATCTTTACTATTTGTTCTCTTCCTTTTTGTTGGTAGTGTGTTATTTGCAATTCGGTTATTGTTGGTAGCATAGATGACAACGTCATGCAATGAGATTATGATATAGGAGCTATGGACTTTCTTTTAGGTGTTCTGCTTGGGTTCATTTGGTTCAACCATTATTGTTGAATGAGTCATTGTGGATAAAGAAATCCTTAGTTTAAGAAAAAAGATTAAATAAATTATTAAAAATTTGAAAATTTAAAATATTATGTATTCCAAAGATATTAAAAGGTAGTTTCTCGCTTCAATTTGCTGGGTAATGGGTTATTTGAGTACTTTCATTGTTAACAAATCTCCCAAGTAGTTAATATGATTGGTTTCAAACTACTCTTTTTTATTTTTTTCATGGTATTAAAGAAATACATATGTATCATTTTTTGGTGTAACTACTAATTTATTTAATTCAATAAGAGTAAAATAGAGTGATTCCGCTTCAATTTGTTGGGTTATTATTTGAGTACTCTCTTTGTCAACTAATCCCCAAGTAGTTAATATAATTAGCTTCAAATTATTTTAAATTTTTTTTCATACTATTAATAAAATAATACTTGGTAAATAAATATATAACATTATTTTGTACTATAACTTTGATATTTAATTACAAGATATTGTAAAAATAAGATAATGGACAATGTAATGAATATCAATTGATAAATTTGAATGTAAAGAATCTTTCCATGAGAGAAAATAAAGACAATATAACTAATGAAATTATTTCTCTTATTTAATTTAATTTTTTGATAATGAATAATTTTTTCAAATAAAGGTATTGTAGACACATAATTCTAAATTAAAGAAATACATATGTATCATTTTTTGTTGTAGCTACTAATTTATTTAATTTAATAAGAGTAAAATAGAGTGAGAAACTTAATTATGTCAAATTTGATTGAGATGAGGTTCGAACCTAAGACTTTTCTTATACAAGTTAATGGGTAAGTTAAAAGTTAACAAAATGTTAACGGAGAAGAGAATATTTAACGGAAAAATTAACGGATAATCATAAAAGTAAGGTTAAATTAGGTAATCTCTATTAATAATATTAATCTGAATTATCTTAACCATCTATTTGATTAAATAATTCATTCGATAATTTGACTGCCATTTTTTCTACCCATTTTAGGCCTAACTCTCTTTGGTTCTTATTAGTATAGTATAGTATATATATATATATATATATATATATATATATATATATATATATATATATGTCGAATTATTACTATTTTTGGTTTCTTAATTATACGTTTTTCACATTACTAGCATCTTCTATGTGCTATACTCAAAAATTTATATCTAATATTAAAATATTGATCAATAAAAATAATTTAAAAAATTTAGTTCAAATTATATTTCACAATTCGTGGAATTGTAATTTTTAATTATCATATTTGAAAAATTTAAAGAAAAAATAATTCAAAAAGTTTTGTACAATAATTTAAATGTTTGAAAAAGTATAGAACATATACTATCTTGTAAAGAATTATGAGTATCTAAAAACATAATAAGTCTCAATCCAGGTTATACCCCTGATTTATGCCCGTTTTTTTCGTTAATTTTTGTTGTACCTTATGCTATAAAAGTTGTACTACATAATTTTTTGGATAAAAATATCCCTACCGTTATAACTTCTGTTATCTTTTCACATTATAATTACCATGCACATGCATACATAATATTTTTTCTAACATTCTTCAATGGTAAGTTTGAATTCATTTATATTTTAATTAAATATTACCATAGTTATATTTAATAATTTATCATTTCTATAATTCTTACTTCAATAATATTATTTATATATATATATATATATAAACATAAATACACACACACTATTATTTTAAAATATTAATATTATAAATGAGCAGCAACATAATGCATTTGCAGTTGAATTGAGACAATATTTTTGGATATCAATTTGTTGAAGTTGTTGAATTGAGATAGTTGAAATCAAGTATTACGTATATCCATATATGAATATGAATTTATAAGGGACATATCTCTAATTAGAAGAATACTACGGAGTATATTTTTTCTCAAAAAAAAAAAGAAAAAAAAGAAGACTATATTTAAACAAATTTTATTCATTTTCAAAAACAAAAATATTGTAATACAACGTTGAGTACCCTTAAAATTACAGTGGAATATATTCATCACAATGAATTTGAATTTCTTGTATTAATTTCAAATACATACATAACAAAAATTTTACTTGAATATCTATGAAACTTCGACAACTAAAAAAAATGCATCCATTATATCTATTTCAAAATGATTTACTAATTGGTTTTAAATATTGGGCACAAGTCTTCGCGCAAAGCGCGTAGAAAAAACTAGTTTTAAAAATAAATGTAAAGAATTTTCATTAGGGTGGTTTTGAAGGGTTTGGACTTTGGTGTAGTACGTTCTTATAGACGAAAATGGTGGTTTTGTGGCTGCTCATAGTAATCAGTGGTTATACCGTCGACCGTGGTCATTGATACTACAGTTCATCTCAAAAGATACTATCTTATATTTGTTTTTATATTATCGAATGAAACTGTAGTTATATCGAAATGTAACTGTAGTTGTGTTGAAATGTAACTGCAGTGTATATGAACTGATACTGAATAACAGTTTCACATTTGTGTTTTTATATTATCGAATGAAACTCTAGTTGTATCGAAATGTAACTGCAGTTGTGCTGAAACATAACTGTAGTTGTGTTAAAATGTAACTGCAGTTGTGTTGAAATGTAACTGCAGTGTATATGAACTAAAAGTGAATGGCGCGGAACGGAGGTCGTTTCATCTGTCTGTTTTCATTAATCAAAACGACGTCGTTTTGATGCGCAGTCCACAATTCATTGTGGCGTCCACGATATAATTTGCGCATAGTAGTTTGCTTCAGTGCGTAAGAGACCATTATTTGGCATAAATGGTAGTGTTTAGGAAGTTTTGTCTTCTGTTGAAATTAATTAACTGGAACAAGAAATAATAATAATGGCAAAAAATAAAGAACTTAAGATTTACATAGTTTGATAATGTGTTTACATTCACAGGTGTGAAACTATTACTACGTATTTTATAAATTGTGATGCTGATGACAAAACATCCAAAGTTATTAGCATCATATTTAATTATTTATATACAATCCTAATTAAACATGTAAAAATACAAAAATACCCATATACGTGGTTCGGCAAGGTGGCAGAATGTGTCTACGTTCATGAGAGTGAAACACTGATAGAGTTAAGACATTTAGTTACAAATTTGTTGTGACACTTCGTAATTTAGTAACAAACAATACTCTTTTTGTGGCAAAAAATAGTTCGACACTATTATTTCTAATAATTGTGATAACTTTTTCTTGGTCATGGATAGTATTGTAATTGTAACAATAACTAAGTATTTGTTACAAATAAGTTGTCACTATTACATGAGTGATAATGTCATAACCTAAGTTGTCACTACTTGTTGTCACTAAATGTATGTACATTTTGGCAACATTTTATTTATTTATTTATATTGAGAACATTATAATAAATTGATTTATATTATCTAAAATATACCTCTTAACCAAACAAGCTAATATTATATTCCCATAATTCAAACCGAACATACAAAGTATTTTTACATTCTCAAAATCTCACATTACCTTTCAAGAGGTAATCCTAGTATCTAAAGTAATCTCATATTCCGTAAATCTAACCCCCCCCCCCCCCCCCCCCCCCCCCCCC